>NW_026570971.1:14438344-14670466 GCF_026225935.1 Boleophthalmus pectinirostris | reverse complement strand
TCACCATGACAACCGGAGCAAACCCCCACAAACTGTCCGTCCAGAGCCGACAAAATCATCAGGTCTACATAAAACTGACCTAATATGTGCGTCTTTGACAAATAATATATAAATAAATAAATGTGAAATCACCTTTAATATAATAATATATAGGTAATGAATTTATTAAAGATGCAACATGCATGGCTGTGGGGAGCAGGGGTGCTGCAGCACCCCCTAGTGGCTAGAGGGAGATTTAAATAAAAGTATTAAATGTATTCTTTTGCACAATTTATAAATTCTTTATTCATATTTTGGGAAGTGATTTTTGACACATGTATGCTATTATGTGTATTTAGATTTTAATTTAATTATTTTTAGGCCTAAACATGTAGGTTTACGGAATTTACGTTGTCGACGTCAGGTTTCCCGCTTGCTTGCTAGCTTCACAGCACCCCTGTTAAAAAAGACTTCGAGGGCCCTGGCACCATGTGACTTCTGTTACAGGAGGTCCAGCACCCGCTTATGCCCAGATTGTTTTACTTTACCTGGAATGTTCAACAGGATGATATTACACTGATCTATGCTGCTTTTGTTCAATTACAAATGTTTTACTAGCTCAAAAATAAACTGATAAATATGCATTGTTATTGTGAGAGGGCACCTGCAAATTGTTACAGAGTTGAAACTTTCTTCCTTCCATGAAGATAGATACATTTAATGCCATCATTCCCCCATGGAGACAAAGTACAGAAAAGTTGCACAGTGCACCTTTAAACTGTTGGGCAAATTTTGTCTTTCTTGTCCTTCTCTCACACATACACATAACTTTTTATCACAAGCAAAAAATACAAAGTACTCCCAAAAAGGTCACGTGAGGTCAGAGTGCGCCACACCACTGGTAATGTTAATGGTTTAGTAGTGAAGTTGTAGTAGTAGTAAATTAATGAAAACCAAGAGGAAGAATAAAGCAACCAAAACACAATATAAGGTGGAAACATAGCCAAAACTAAACAGCAATAATATATACAAAAATGGGCCAAGTAAGATTTTTGGCTTCTTTAAAAATGCACCTCACTTTGTATCCAGCAGATGGCAGCACAGCCTGACACACACATACACACACATAAACACAAAGACACACACACAGCCGGCTTCTGTAACACAATCTCATCACTAAATGTTTCACCACAATCATCAAATATGTAGTCCTGCCCCACTGAGCCAAAACAAGCAGATTATTAGTCCGGTAATGAGCACTTCCTGTGTCACTCGCATCATCTGCAGCACTAACACACACACACACACACACACACACACACACACACACACACACACACACACACACACACACACACACACACACACACACACACACACACACACACACACACACACACACTCTCATCAGAGCATGTCCCAGAATAATACTTTAACTACAAGCAGCAAACATGTCTAAAGTGAAGGTAAGGTTGAGTGTCCAGTGTCAGGTGTGGGTGTTGCAATCTTAAAGGTCCTGTATTACACAAAAGTCAATCTTGTGAGCTTTAAGGCCTGTTATAATGTTGTTACTTCATCACAAACAAACCTGAAGTGTTTTGTTTCATTCACATGTTTCATTCACACCTTGGGATGTCATGTAGTGGTAGTTTTTAAGTTAATAGCTACCATTTACCTTTTGTTCAGCAGAGATTTGCAATTCCAGGGCTCAAATCATCCAAATAATTCTAATTAAGGTGTATGAAGTTTATACATGACATCATGAGGTAGAAAAGAGAAGAACTCATATGCAAGGTTTGCGTGTTAAACATGTCCAAATGAAACAAACAAAACAAAACAAACAAAAAAAACACAAACAAACCTCCCCCCAAACAAACAAGACAACAAAACTCCAGGCATATTTTCGAGGAGGAAACAACATAACATAAGGTCAGAAAATAGTGCCCTTTAAGTTGTCTTAGTTATTTAAATATACATTGTGAAACCTCTAATTAACATTCATCAATAGTCTAATAAAAAGAGAAACGTGCAAAAAAAATATTCATATTGTGAAAAAAGTGTGACGTCTTATCATATTTTTGTAGATTCATTAAATCCAGACGATTAAATGCCTATAATTATATAATTATCCACTTAAAATCAATATCTATCTATGTATATGACAATGGTAATGTTAAGTCAATAAAGGTTACATTTTTTTATGTTAGAGTGTTCTGGTACCAATGTCAGAATAAGGCAATATTAGAATAAATGATCCATAAGTGCACATGATAACTTTTAGTGTTTAGTATCACTATTTTTAAGGAAACCAGCACAACAGCATTATTGTAAGTGCCTGCATGCATCCTAACAGCCAAGACTATTTTCAGACCACATAAGTGAACAACAGAGCTTTAGAGGGATCATGTGATCTCATCTCTCAAGAGTTCAACAAGGGAATATAAAGTTTGATATTTTGAGCCTTTATTTTTATAGTTTGTCCTCAATGTTCACTCTTGATTCATGAGCAATTAGTAATTTTATTTAAAACTGGAAACTTCAGTCTTTAGAGGGTAGATGTCAATCATTTTGACCAAACCAAAATGAAACAGTACAAGGTTATGTATTGCTTTAAAGGGGACATAATGCTTTAACATTGTTATAAAAGTGTCACAATAAACTGACTCTCAATTATATTTTGATTAGAGATCCAACGATTTAGTTTTTTTCATGGCTGATGCCGATGCCCAATTGTTCAGAATCCAAAGAAGCCGATGGCTGATAAGCTCTGCTGATATATTTAGGCTGAAATGTAGGGCCACTGTCACCCACAGCCCTTTTTTACCACAAACCTTTAACAGAACTGTGTAGTCATGTTTTGTGCAAGTATCTCATCGCATTTAGGTATTAAATGTGCTTTATACTCTTTAAAAATATCAAAATATCAATATATCGTATCATTTAATGTGATGATACAGTATTGATATCGTGGGCTGCTGTATCAAGAGTATCTTTTGGTATATTTTACTAAATAATTTAGTTACAGCTACAGTTTTGTTGCTTTTAATGGGTTTGTTTCATATTCATTTTGTACAAGAAGTGATTTAACAGACTTTCAGCATCACAGTTATGATTTAGCCATTATTATTTATTGAACTGCATCGAATCAATTTGAAATATATCGTATCGAACCGAAAGTGCACTGTATCAAGATAAGTATCGTATAGTGAATTATGTATCGAGGTATGTATCGGCAACTTCTTAATAATACCAGCCCTATTAAGCAGCAGGTCAGCGAAAAACAGTAACGGCCTCTGCTGGAGATTTAAGGAGAATACACTAACCAATATACCTGAAAACCCTTATATCTCTAATTTTGATGCATGTTTGAGTAACTGTGTATTGTCTAGCATTAGAGGTTTAAGAGATGTCTATTTTCACCTACTCCCTATCCCTGTCCCCTTTCCTGTTTACACTTGTGATTCATTTTAAAATTAAGACTCCATTTGATACATTTAAGATTCAAAAATGACTTTTTCAGCAATAAAAACAGATAAATGATCAATATATCTGCTGCATGCTATGATGAAATGCCACTACAAATAGCCAGGGATCATAATATGTGTATTTTTAAACAGAGAGTGAATGGACCCTTTTCAAACATGAAGCCATTTCGCTCAATATTGCTGTTTTTTACAATTTATACTCACATGTAAAATAAGCTTAACGTGTCTTCTGTAAAACTGAAGCCTGTGCTATGTGTAATATGACAAACAAAGTGTCTATCAGTGGATGTTGACAATGGGGTCACATTCCCAATATGAGTAGGACATGATGTTAATGATGGTGCACTTGTGAAGCTAACAGCGTATGCACACCGCTGTTGTCAGGAGCCTATGAAGACAAAGCAGAGCGCGGTGTGGCTTACAGGAAAGCACTTAGACCAGATCCTGTCTGTAATGCCGTGTGTAAACAAAGAAGCTATGAAAGATTGATGTCAATGTTCAACCTCAACCTCACAGTCCAATATATGCTACGGCGAAGAGTATGAGAACACCGTGCAGAGGATCAGCTGCTTCACTGCACAAGTACACTGTGTGCGGCAATCATACTGACATCTGACTTTCAGTCTTCAAATGACCTTAAAATCTAATTAGAAAAAGTTAATAGCTTCCAAAATAACAACTGTCAGTAGTCACAATTTATGAAAGTATCTTTTGTTTGGTCTTTTCATGAGACAAAAATCAAAAGAAAATTCCACAAATGTTGGAATTTTATAATTACGGGCAATAATGACAAAATGACAAAAAAACTTAATTTTCTTGTTGTTTCTAATCTCATGATAGTCAGAAGAAATGTTGACAATCTATTAGAAATGTGTAATAACATTTTTAATGTGGTTTAAGTATACTGCAAATATACATGTGCGTAAAATCACCTAACGATAAAATGATAGACTCAACATCAAAACTTGGCACATTATTCTAAAAAAAAAGTTAAGCCAAATATCAAATCAAGTATAACTTTCACTGATAACAACTGTAATACTGATTTATTCTTAATTACAATGTCACTGGACATGTCAGATTTATGTGGTGGTTTGCATCACAGAAAGCAGAATGAGCCTCACATTTGTCCAGTTGCCAGTTTCAATGCTGAAATCCAGTTGGTTAAAACCTAAAATGTCTGATCTGATCTGAATGGTCACTACCTGAACATCAGCACGTGCTACAGTATATGCTGTCCATACACTGAGAATAGTAAAACTTGCATGTGTCCTCGGCAGGTTAAGGCACTGGCAACTCAGGTTCAGTTGTGATTGTAGCACATTTTTTAAAACAGTAAGAGCACAGGCTACATACCTTCATATAAAGTTTCTCTGACAGCACAAATTGCTAATTTGTTTAATCAATATTGTTGCAAAAATGATTCTAATACTTAATCGCTCAAGTATGAATGTAGAGCACAGAAACACGTAGGCTACAGCAAGTTTATGGAACATTTGTGATTTTGGTTTAGACATTTGTCTCCAAAAAGTTTGTCTCAAAAGTAATATTGGTTAATGGGTTTGTGACATCATCAAACTGAGCTCCAATCACAAAGCCGACCCAGGAACGCTCTGTGTGGTCCATGTTGGCCAAAGCTGCTGATTGCACATCATTTGCATTCCAGATCCAGCTGATGGCCAGTCTCTATCAATTATTTAAGAAGTTGGACCTCAAGGTTAAAAAGGTGCTTCTGAGGATCCACCGCACCTATGAATTCTTTATATGATTCCCTTCATTCTCATAGTGCCAACATGCAAAGTTTGAGAGGTCATCTGGTATTTAATCAACACATGGCACAGATCAGGGCACTCGCTTTAGTTTCCTTTGAGGTCATGAGACGAACTGAACACTTGATCATCTAGAAATTCTTGTAGTGCTAGACATAAACGCTTCTAAATGGAAAAGTTTACAGCCAATCCTCTGTTATTAACATCTTGCGGTTCATATTTGGAAAGAAGAAATTCATCTATTTTTTAAATTTTAGATATTATTGCTTCTAATACAATTATCAATTATAATGATCAAAATCAACCCTCTCTGTTCTGAGTATGAAGTGTCAATGTAGACAGTCTCAAGTATGATAAAGTATGATATGATATTGGCTTAGTAACTGTTGGTTGTCGGTTCAATACACTCTGTTTTTGTGTCCTCAATCAAGACACTTCACCCACCTCACCTCCAGCATGTACGTGTGAGTTCTGTATACTTAGATTGCGTGCGTAATGTGACCGGTGAACATACCTACGATTGGGGTGAGTTTCTGCAGCTCTCTGTTGGCACTCAGAGGAAACGTGGATGTGCTGAAGCGCTTCTCACGCTTCACGGCCGAGTGTGACCCCGGCTGTTTCACCCGGAGGAGCTGGGCAGCGGGCGGCACCTTCTTACCCTGCAAAACAAGCCCCAGAGGCTCTAGTTACCCATAGGTTTGGGACCAGGTAGTTCTTGGCCTGGAGGACAAGGTTCAGTTTACCTCCTCCTTTCTCTCTCTCTCGCAGCTAGTGTTGTCATGATATTAACATTTCAAACTCAATTTCAGTGTTATGGAAACAGACTCGATACTCAATTCTGATTTTGATAACATGTTCCACAGTATGACATTAAACAGCTCTACCTTACTCTCCACAGATCTGACCTGTAACTTGGTCAGGTTTGGTTTCTATAAAGAAATATTTAGAACCAAACTGTGCAACATTCTAGACAAAGTAATAACATCTCCATGGAGAAAAGTATTTGATAGGCACTCCAGTGGAAAAGTTACACAATTTATGTCCAATTTAGGTCCAATATTATGCAACACTGAGTCTTGTTACGACATCAAAAACATACGCTGGGTTTTTTGTAGTAAACGTGTGAATGAAATAAGAGACAACTCCATGTTTTTGATGAGGAAATAACAATATAACATAGATCAGAAATAGCGTAATATGAGCCTTTTAAATAGTACTTTCTTTTATAATACCATCTTGTTTTAGGTTCCATCGTGGTCTATGTGCTCTTATACTTGTTCTGATACAGCTCTAGATCATTCTAAAGCTATTCATTTAGCAACAATACTTGTTCAAATGAGTATCTAATTTCGATACCAGTTTTAGTATTGATTAGTATCTGATTTTCGATACTTTTGACAACCTTACTTGTAGCGGGAACGGAGCGGGAGGGAGGAGGGAGGGTGTCAGACGAGGGGTCAGGTTGCTTTCCGAATCAGATCAGGTGATTGTGAGAAGCAACCTGAGCTGTGTGAGCAGTGTACAGTACAGGGGCATTGATGGACATGACACTGGAGCGCGGAAAAGGCTGATACAACTGTCAATGGGACAAACAGGAGGTCCTGGCGTCGGTCAATCTGGGCCCCACACTGCTCATGTCTACAGTGATAAGAAGACACATCCATATTTCAGTAGTTTTTTTTATATGGGGCTGTTGTTATTTTGAAAAACAAAATCAAATTGCAATTGCTCTTAAGTATTGTGATCATATTTGCGATTTATGTTTAAAAAGTACAGTCCTGAGTGTACACTGCGAACAACTCCAGGGCCTTACGATCTGAGAGAAGACTGAAATATGAACGGATAAACTAATACAAGAATCACATGAATTTCAGGTTAGGCATAACATAATTTTTCTATTAGAAAAGGGTATTTTGTTCTTTGAAAAGTTCATTCTATTATCTAAATAATTGCAGCCTTTACGATCTGATAATTGTGCCAACTCAAATTGCAATTCCGTAACAATATAGGCCAGCCCTAGTTTCTTAGATAACAATTCTTATCAATTAGTGAATGAAGAGCCTAAATTAGTTTGGCTTCGTAGACTAAACCAGGGCCAGTGTGCTCTGCCCCCTAGCATGTGTCTATAAATATTATCACAAGATGCCCAATACTGATAAAATATTAAATTTGAACCCTAAGCAAAATTATATTATGCAATAATCAGATTAAACTGTGACTAATACATTTCATATTATTTACAGTTTGTCTGTGTCTTGCAGGGTTTTCAAAAGTATTCAAAATCAGATTCTAATCAGTACTAAAACTAGTATCGAAACTAGATACCCATTTGAGTCGGTATCGATACAAGAAAAACAAACCTTTCCTGAATAGCTTTAGAACAGGCAAGTCCAAACTATGGCCCTGGGCCCAAATGCGGCCCTCAGACAAATTTTTCTTGGCCCTCAGACTTCCAGGTGAATTGGCCCAAATTACCTTGCATCAATTAACAAATATTTTTTTAATGCAAGCTTTTTGAAAATCGACCTTGATATAGCTAATATTTCAGATTTAGTGTGTGGCTTTAAGGATCTTAGCATGAATAAAGACTGATGTCTCCTTCTAACATGTTAAACATACACACATTTCAATTATTCCCTGCACTGAGCATCAGTCTACGGCCCTCGATCAGCCCTCTGCTTCGTCTGTGTTTAGATAACAATTTTCTTCATTATTCGTCTCCAAAACCAAATGAAAAAAATGAATAACGATTCTTTTTTTCAGTTTTAATTTTTCATGACTTAAACTGCAATGCCGGACTTTTGCGCCGCATATGGACTGAATCAGGACTTAACCAGAACTTAATCAGGTGTAAACCAGGTCTAAACCAGGACTGAGTGTCAGGATGGGCCCAGAGGTGCGCCCGCATAGAGTGTCTGGTGATCAGGACTGAGACCAGGACTTTTTTCGTTTTCTTATTTTTGGTTTTATTTTGAAAAACGAATGCATGAATGATACACGGGTTACATAGACTAGTATACACATGGACCACTATGGAACATACCTGAACAACTGAGGGATTACACAGATATAAGGCCATATGGTAATATAAAAGAAAGTAATATTATTTAAAGATCCTATACAACACAAAATTGACTCTTGTGAGCTTTACGTCATGTTACAATGCTGTTACCTCCTCAAAAACATACCTGCAGCTACATTTACCTTTAATTCAGTAGAGACTGGCAATTCCAGGGCTGTAATCATCCAAACGGTTCTAGTGAAGGTGTATATAGTTTAAAAACACAGTGGAGCACTTCCTGTAACAAGGACTAAAGTAAGAAACTGAGTTTGAACTGAGTCCCTATATCCCTAAGAGACGACAGCCAGTATTGAAGAATCTCAACTTCCTTCCACTTTCACTCCAGTTGTATTTACTTTTCTCAAATCTTTATCACTATAATTTGGTTATCATCATGCCCTGCTATATTACACACAACCAGCTGCTACAAAGGCCTGCATTATCCTCCTGAACAGGCAGAGCAGACAGGCAAAGGCAGGATCGATGAGTGTGCACTTTAGAAAAAAAACAACGTCATAAGATCATACTGAGCCAGTCACATGAGAAAGTGCCTGAATTAAAAAGTACAAAAGACTCATTAAAGTTGTACACGGAGGAACAGTGATGTGTACAAGTGTGGCTGTATCTATCTTGACCTGCTGGATGTGTCTACTGTGGGCTAGTTTGGAATTGAGGGGTCAGGGGTCAAAGTGCACAATGTAAAATATATGGTCAAAATGTCTGTCCGAAAATGCTAATCAAGAGTTATTATGTATTTACAGTGTTGTCATAGATGCCAAACTATAGAGTGTGTTTTTTTTTTTTTTGTCTTTTTAGTATTATACCGAGTGCATAGAGTTTAATGTAGACAACAAGACAGATGCCAGATGAGGAAAAGAGTGTGGAGAGACATTCAGTTAATTGTCAGAGTCGGGAATTTGAGTTTTTTCTATGATATACCTTTAAAATGATCAAACACAATGACTCAATCTTTTAGTTTAACAGTTGCAGCTTCTCTCATAAGAACTAATCTGATTAATTGTTATTACATATTTCATTTAATAAAAAATAATTGTTATGTGGATGATA
This sequence comes from Boleophthalmus pectinirostris, assembly GCF_026225935.1. NCBI lineage: Eukaryota > Metazoa > Chordata > Actinopteri > Gobiiformes > Gobiidae > Boleophthalmus > Boleophthalmus pectinirostris. The sequence goes on along the minus strand of NW_026570971.1, from coordinate 14,661,104 downwards.
AACTGACTGGAAAGACATTTTATTAACAAGTTACCACTGTAATTAAATTAAAAGTTACATCGGGCCAGAATATAGGTTTTTGATGAAAAGTACGTACACATTTCTATACTTTTTAAAGTTTAAGTAATAATAATTTGACTGGTTCCCTATTCTAATAATAACTGGCCGAATCAACTCAGTAGTAGCTGCACTTTTTCCAATATAAAACATTTTGAACACATTAAAACAGGAAAAGTACAGGCCTAAGCAATAAAAAAGAACCACTCAGAAATGTTAACTCAATAAGAAGGATGCACTACTCACGTCTTGGTCTGAGGGCCCATTCTTATCAGATTTCTTCGACCTTCCAGACTTGGAGGATTCCTAAACAAAATGCAAAACATGTGAACTTCATCAAACTAACTGCAGTGCATGAAAAGGTTAGAAATACCACACTACCATGAGAAAGAAGTGCTCAGGAGAAGTTTTACCTTGTCCTTCTTGCTCTTGTGGGGCATGCTGAGGCGGGAATCCCCAGCGTGTCAGCAGGTCCTTATTATGAAGTGCACAGTACAAGGCTGCTACACACACGTCTGAATACGGGGCTGTTCCGCGCTGACCATCCCCGCACCATGTGACCGAGACCGGGCTACGAACGCCACATGTCACCCTGCCGCTCCAGCGCTGGCCCTGCACCGGAACGCGCGCTCCACCGAACACACGGCTCTCTTCATCACACGGGACCGGACCGCTGCAGCACTTTGAGGTCCTCCCTGCGCTGTGCTCTGGCTCCGGGCACGACTCTGCTGCGTGCACCGCTGTACCTGTGTGGAGCCACCGCGCAGGGGCAGTGTAGCACCTGACACCGCGCCGCCGTGGAACAGACTGGAAGGATGCGAAGTGAAATACAAAGTTTATGTTAACTCAAGCAAAATGTCTGTAGTTTATGATGAAACCAGGTTACCAAGGGACAGATATAGGTTACTGAAAAAATAAAACAGGGACAAAAAAGACACACGCTTTTTAATTGGATTGCACTTGGGTTCACGTTACATCATAACTTTATAACATGCTCAGAGTTTGTTCTCAAAATTATGTGTCATGTTTACTATCAAGATTAAAATGGCGATATTGTGGATCTATCTTTAAATAAATTTGGTCTACAGTCTGGTTTTCAACAGAGAACTTTATTTCCAAAACATTTTAATTGCCTTTTGGCCCAATAGCATTTTGTAGATCATGAATGCCTGAATCCTACTTGCATATAGACGAGCACAATAACTACGCAGAGTCAGATGATACAATGGTACACTTAAAGTGTGGCATCTCTTTAAGTTTGTGTTTTATTGCTACAATATCAGAAGTCTATATCTATCCTGCTCCCAGTGGTTTTGTGTGGTGTTGTACCTCAGCTGTGTGTCCTTATGAGGGCAGCATTGCATGTTTCTAAAGGAGCCGTTATCTGAACACGATGATGATGATGATGATGATGATGGATCAGTCACTGTACGCGCATCAGCTGTACCTCATCTCCCTGTAGTGAAGAGTTTATTCTCTCTGAGCTCAGTCACATACAGCATTCTCCAACACTGATGTAAATATTTCATTTGTAAATAAACAACATTAACTGGCAAAATAGCCATAATTTGAGCTCTAAAGGTGATAGGAGAATAGGGTTATTGGTGTTTAGCATACATGATTTAAATATTTAATCTTTCCCTTAAAAGTACATTTACACACAAGATTCTGCATGTGTTGAAAGTCCTGGTCTGAAGAATTGGACTCATGTCTGCTGACTTCTACTCTGACCTGTCTGTCTGAACTTTGCTGTATGTCTCTCTGGTCACTGCAGTGGACCCCTCCCTCTTTTTAATAAAACTCCCTGTTGGCTCTCACCAGAGCTATAGTTTGTTTCTGGCCCAGCGTCAGCACACAGCTGTAATCTCATCTCAGAGGACTGAGGAGGGACAGTGCCCTGGTGGGGCCTGGCGGATCCCTGGCCTGCTGAGAGCGCGTGCCTGGGGCAGGTCTGATCCAGTGCCGGGTATTGATCAGCCCGTGAGTGGTGTTTCCATGTGTGTGTGCTGGGCTCCACCACAATGCTCTGTTATTACACAGAGATAGGGCCACTTCATTTCCTGTGTGCGCCGCTCTGAATGGGAGCTGTGTGTTTGTGTGGCACCACACACGTCCTGCAGAGAGATAGGAGAAAATGAATTCTGCTTTTACAAAGAGCTTGGCTTTCCTCACAAACAAATCAAATCAAGAATAAAGCCTGAGAAGTCCAGGCTGCGGCAGGCCCATTTTTAACATTTAAGGACAAAATCTCGAGTCAAATACATACATCTCTACATGTAACTGATGTACTCCCCATGGGTTTGGGGGTACTCCACTCAGCGCTCTTTTAGTCTCAGGGTAATACATGGAGAAATACACATCACCAAACTGTTCTCACACCGTTTGTCCGCCATGATCAGTTTCTTTGGTCATCGTCTCACAGAAGCAGTATGCTTTGCACTTCTAATGATCTAGTCTTAGCTACTCTTTAAATCTCCTTGTGTGGAAGCATAGTCAGGCTTGAATAGCTAATTCTACCTCCTGTATTGAGTATTCAGGTCTCTGGGTCCCAGACTGATGGTAAATAACCTTCTCTTGCCTCAAATCCCCAGTCTCTGGCCTCTCTTTACGGCTCTAGGACAACACTTATTTTCCCTAACACTATTAGTGAAGCCATTAGCTGCAATCCCTGTCTAAATGTTTGCTGATTCTCTTCATTATAGCAGGTACTTTGCTCTTCCTTAACACTAGCCCTCTGCCCTTCGACCTCTGCCACAGTCCTGCCACCAGAGCGGGACAAACGTCAATGGGGCGAGAGGTGTCATCGGCGTTAATGAGAGAGGCTAGCTACAGGAACAGGTGTACTTTTCCATAGAGAGAGCAGACTGAATAGGAACAAAGGCTTCAGCTGTGCCAGGTGGGAGATCCTGGTGATAAGGTCCAAACATGGAGCCACTGGGAAATGTTTGGGTGTAATATTGTACGAGCTTTCATAACTCCATTCAAACACACAAACACAAGGGCGTGGTTGTCGAGGTGTGAGCAAGGAAAAATACAAGAGCCATTGTGTAACTTGGCACAATATGGTCGACTTTTATCTTGTTGTTAAAGCATTTTGAGTTTTGGAGATGCAGACAAACAAATAATGCAAGGTTACTCAAACATGTGAAACCAAGAATTTCTTTAGTCGACTCCAGCCCTACTTTCCATGCATTCTCTCTCTCCCAAAGTCATTTGTGTGCCAGTTGCATGTACGGGGAGTAATTAGATGCTGACATGTTTGTATGATGGAGGGCCCATGCTGAGCCCTGTGACATCCAGATGGTCAGGCTCAGAGGAGCACCAGCCTTTGGAAGGTAACTATCTCCTTCACAGTGTCCTCCAGTTGGTGGCCTTGAGTCCTGTTGTTTGGGCTGTACCTGTGTCTGTCACAGCTATGTCCTCCAGCTTTGGACAAGTCTATAAACCTCTCCTATAATCCTGCTTTCATTTGGTTGTTGGACAGCCTCCATGGGTCCTCTTTGGCTGTGAGCGCTGGCACAGATTCAGGCAGAATGGATGGTTTAAAATGCAATTCCAGACTTTTAACCACTGAAACTTGAAATAGTAAAATATTTAAAATTGTTCATTCATAAAATTATCTGTGCAGAATGAAGATTAGAATTAAAATCCTTGGATTCACAGTGATAATGCCATCAGCAAATCCACAGTGAAATGTATCAGAGCATATAATGTCGAGAGCGAACTGGCTGATGAGGGTTTTAAAAAAGACTTAGATGTGAGGGTGCTAACCTGCAGTACCCCATTGTCTGCTTCTTTATACAACTTACCGTCCTCCACCCTTACAGTCCATCCTTTGTGTACTCCACTTGCCCACCTGTCATATGGGGCCAAAACCTTCAGTTGCTGTGTCCCTGACTCTGGAACTCCCCACCACCGCCCATCTGTGACATAGACTCCATACACTCTTTCAAAACTCATTAATAAAACTACTTTCCATAAAACTTGAAACTCCTGTCCCCATCCACTTAGATATTTTATTTTTAAAGATACATTATGTAATTTAGGGTCTGAAACCTGCTCGTTCAGTAGATGTAGATGTTGTTTTTTTTACCTGTAATGTTATACAGCGGGGATCTCCAACCTTTTTTCTCAGGTGAGCTACTTTTACAAAACGAAAAGAGTTACTAGTTTTATAGCCACAGCAAGCCTTCGATGAGGTACAGTTAAGTGCAAATAAAACAAACCATTATCCATGTATTAGTGTACAAAGTTAGAAATCAAAATGATACATGTACAATGGTAAAAGGTATTTATTTAATTAATCCAATTTTACTTATTCAACACAATTCCGAAATCCCTTAGCGAGCTACTTGGAAGGGGGTGGAGAGCTACCGGTAGCTCCAGAGCTGTTATACGGTATGGCATGGAGACAAGCAGGTCACATCACCAGGCCTAGTTACCAGTCATATCTGTGGAGAAGTGGGCCCACTCACATTATTGAAGCATGTTTTTGTGGTAGTTTTGAGAAATAAAAACCCACAATTGAATAAATACAGGATATATTTGTTTAATGTCATACTGTGGTAGCCTGATTCATCAGCCGGTTTCACTTCGTGGAAACCGTCTGATCTCGCAGCATTAGGATTTGTTCGCTTGTTTTTTTTATTTAACCACTGGCTATTATTTGGTCGTGACATATGTAATGCACCAAATCCCGGTGGAAGAAGGGCCATAACGTCTTTCCCTTTGATAAAATTCACCAAACATTCTGTGTTCCGGATTTAAATCCTCGATCTCAGGAATCGTTGCCAACACTGAATGTCTGGCTTCGTCTACATCCATCTCAACCTCTTTGTTTTCTGTTGTGCTGTACCACAAAAGGAACCCAGACAGGTGCTTGAGTTTGATGTCATGGCTTCACAGCTCTTTACTGATTGGCCGGTGCGTGGTCTGTAACTTCTGGGGTTCTTGCAAACCGTCTAGTGTATTCCGATTCCTGACCTATTTCGATTCCTGACCTGGAGAGAAATGAAATTGAGTGAGGCACTAGGTGGCGCTAGCATGGCTAATACTGTGGAACATCATCAGGCAAAGCAATAACAACACCACAGTGATGAGGAGATGGCAGATCCTCTCATCTTATCTTGTTATTTGTGATTTTATTGTTGTGCAACTTGACCTCAAGAGTCTTGAAATATGCCAATATATAAAATGCATTATTATTATAACTTCATAACTTCAAAATGCTTTTATTGTCCACGTTTGAATTCTTTACAAATCCTTCAAAATATTTCTCAGGCTTGTCAAGATGAGTTCTTTAGGGAAACATGCCCTTTGCATTGGACTCTACTGAAGTTACCGTGACAGCTCATCTCTTGATGTTAAGCTGGGCGCCTTTCAAACCGTACTCTCTAATATCAGAATGGACAAACAGACTCACATTAGAAGCTCTGAGCGGCTCTACTTAAGCTGTATTAGGGCTTCTCTTATGTTGGAGTTGACTGTTGCGCGCGAAGGGGCCAGATACGATTCGATTGCAGATATATTTTGCTGGTGCGTACAGAGCTGCGCCGCATGAAATGTCAGTGATAAGAGAATGATGAAAAGCCTTTGACGCTGCAATCTGTCAGCTTCCACATGGGCACTGCACACAAACAGACAGGCGCACAGGAGAGGGGCCCCGAGCAGTGATAAAGCATGAGGAAATATATGCACAATGTGTCTTTTATACGGCGTGCTGATATTCCATTGTTGACACGTTTGCAGAAAGGGGGATCACAGCGATGTGTATTGGACTGAATTGAGTGTCACATATTCAGGGCATGTCTTGTGTCTTGTGCTAGATCTGGTTAGGTTGACAGCGTGAAACTGCACATAGTGAAAGCTGCAGGGACAGAGACTATACAAACGTAAAGGTGCACTGTGCAACTTTTCTACTGGAGGGTCAGTCGAATGCTTTTCTCCATGGAGATGTTGTTGCTTTGTTTGCAATATTTCACAGTATGATTTCACAGTACCTTTCTATCTTCATGGAAACCAAAGCAAACCAAGTTACAGGCTAGATCTGTGAAGAGGCGACCCTGCTCACTGTCACAATGCCTGTTTTTCTAAGTGTTTTTAAGCTATAAAACCACCTGTAATTGAATAAATGCATGTTAGTGCTGTTTAATGTCATACTGTGGAACATTCCAGAGTATTGACATATCGCATCTTTAAAGGTGCACTGAGTAACATTTCTATTGGATTGTCAATGGAAATGTTACTGCTTTGTCTAATCCAGGGGTGTTAAACTCAAATTCACAGAGGCCAAAATTAAAAACTGGGACTAAGTCGTGGGCCAAACTAAATATTTACTGAAAAATTTCAACAACATCTGCATGTTTTCTCTTCTTTCGAAATATGCAATATTAAACCTTTTCTTATTCAAATAAACGTTTAATAATAGTTTTGCTCAAACATTGAATCCAGAACAAGCAGAATATAAAATAATACAATTTTAAATAAATAATGTCTCTATAGTCTATCTATAGTCAGCGGGCAGCCAGCTCTTATACATATTTGATATGATCTCACGGGCCAAATATAATTATATCGGGGGCCAAATTTGGCTCCTGGGCCTGAGTCTGACAAATCTGGTCTAGACTGTCACAACAAGCAGGTTACAGCACTACACTATATTACAGTTCAAATCTGTGGAGAGGCGCCCCTAATCACAGAAGGAATTATTGTATTTCTGAGCAATAGAAACATCTATATGGAATAAATGTTAGATGGATGTTTATATGGATATGTTTGGATATGTCATACCATGGAACATTCCAGGCAAAGCAATAAAATCTCCATGGAGACAAGTAGGGAGCAGACCCTCCACCAGAAAAGTTGTGCAGAGCACCTTTAAGAAGAGAATAGTTTAGATGAGTTAAAATTTGACTTACAGATCCTATTATGCAGAAATAATTTTGCCTTGGCTTTTCACAATGCTAAAAAGTAGTTCCCTCATCACAAACACATTAAGAGTTGTATTCTCTTACAAAGGTTCCTGTGCACTTCATACTCTGGTTGTGGCTCTGTGCGCTCTGTTAATGGCTGTTCACATTTATTTGTTCATGCTTCGTTACCACTGCCACCAGTGGAGACTATGCTAACGCCCAAACAGCGAAAGGATAGTTTCTTCTAAAGTTTGTTATCCAAACATTATTTTTGCTGAGGAAATATGGAATACCAATGGTAAGTTCCAAAAACAAGCAAATAAAAGCAACAATAACATGTTCACTTTAAGTACCCCATCACCAAAGAGTCTAACTGAGTTCTCTGGGGTATTGATTGCTAACACATATTTAGCATATTTGGATTATGTTAATGCATATTGTTTTGAAAATGCTATACAGTATTTGCAGAAAACAGCTTATTAGCATGTTCAGTAAGTTTTAGCTTTGTTTTTGACGCTTGGAGCCCCTTTTCCCTTTACTCCCCACACTAAATCACTCCTCCTTCAGACTGCTATGACTGAATGTAGTGCATCCAGCTAATGAAACTCCTGCACATCGCATCAAGTTTGTGAAACTGTGGCATATTGTTTTACATTATGCTTTTGTATATTCATGAATGGAATTTATGAGAGCAAAATTACTCAAACCTGCATGCATGACATCTGAAACCTTTTTCAGGTATGGGAAAGTTGAAAGCTCACAAAGTTAACCCCTGTTTAAAGGTGCATTGTGTAACTTTTCTGGTGGAGGGTCTGTCAAATGCTTTTCTTCATGGAGATGTTATTGCTTTGTCTGGAATGTTTCACAGTATGGTATTAAACCTTTTTATCTTCATGGAAACAAAACCAGACTAAGTTACAATTCAGATCTGTGGTGAGGCGACCCCACAAAATGCCTGTTTTTAGGTATTTTTGAGCTATAAAACCACCTGTTGAATAAATGTAATGCAAAGCTGTTTAATGTCCTACTGTGGAACATTCCAGACAAGGCAATGACATATCTATCGAAACAAGTGACAACCTCCAACCAAAAAGTTACACAGTTAACCAAAAAACACTACCTGTAAAGACCTGTTTACATGAGAACACTTGCAAGTAAAAACGACAAAATATTTTACTGGAAAAGCCTTTTGTTTAGAAGGTGATGGCGTTTTTGGGGCTTAAAAACACAAAAATCTGAACCCACCCTCCAGAATGGAAAAGATGAATACGCTCTGCCATAGCATTTATGTCTACACTGCCCAAGATGCAAAACTGGTCAAATCTGCTCACATCACGTACACGTTTACATCACATATATACAGTACACAGAAACAAACATGTCAGATCATTTCCATGCATCAGACCTTCAAGCTGCTCTGGCAGCTCTAATAAACTTACAGAAGCATCCCAACAAATGCATAGAATATGCAGAGATACTATTAGTGAACAGAGAAGGACCTGCAGTTACCTCTGTCAAATTCTGGATGCACCAGTTCGTCACAGGCGAGTCAGGCGGATATGGACGAGACCTGGAGAACCAGTCGATGGTGGGACAACTTTATGGAAGGAGTAGCTGATGAAATCGAATTCCACACACTTTTGTGTCACCGTATGCATGCAGATTTCCTCCTGAAAATGCTTGTCTAAATGCAGAATAAAAACTGAAGACGCGTCATCATATAAATGTAGCCTAAGTGTAAAAGTTAATTCTCTACCTCATGGAGTAAACTGAGCTCTGAAATCATCTGTTTGAGTCTGGTGAAAGCACATGGACTTTAAAAACACAGAGGAGCTTCATGAATCACCATTAGATGGTGTCCACCAGTGAGAAATAAGCACTAAAAATTGGGAGCAGCCTTGATACTGAAACGTGTGAAAAGCCAACGCCTCCTGGTGTAAAAATAGAGACCCTATAAATATCACCTTATTGTCTCATGCGTCATTGGTCCATTCTTCATCATGTTGTGTGTGCCATGAACAAATCCAGTGCAAAATGATCAGCGATATTAAAAAGGCGTAAACTGTCTCTCACTCTAGTCTCTGTTTTGGACCTGCCCCAAAATTCATAGCTTATCACAGTCCCAGATCTCCCAGTTCATTGTCAGATACATTGGCGTTTCTCCTGATTCCAGCCAACCCAGACGCTTTTAGTTTTCTCTGCTCTGCTGCTGTGAAAACTAATTAATCACTGCCTAAAAGTGGCTCCTCTCTTTTGGAAACTGTAACAAATGTGAATTTTGTGTGCATGTGTGCATTGGACCATACTTTGTACTTGTCCTGATGATTCCAAAAAGAAGATAATAAATAGATCACATATTCCTTTCTATGTTGGTTACAAAAGGTTCATTGTCTATTGCTGTAATTTTTGGACATTTACGCGAAATTCTGTGCAAAAATAATGAGGCAGATTCGTTTGAAAAAGGCCAGTCTGGGTCCATCCTCACACCAGGGTTATTTAAAATATCTTGTAAACAGTGACTAAAAGACCTGAACTCTCCCACACATTGATGCATGATGCCGCAGCCAATGGATTTTCACATAAAGCCCCTTTTGCACAGATGGACGATTTGAAGATTTTGTAGAGAAACGTTTTCGTACACGGTCTGAACAAAGAACATTCAACTCTGGACAGTTTTCTCAAATGGAAACAAGAAATCGACAATAGCATGGACAATGTGTTTGGTCATAGGAAAAGAAAGAATGTGAAATGGATTCTTGTGAGCTTTAATGTTATTACCTCCTCTCAAACATACCTGGAGTTGTGTTTTGTGTCATTCATATGTTTAATTAATCCTATATTATTAACCCTTCCAGACCTAAGGGCACTTTTAGTACGTTTGTTCTCGCCTGAATTTTTTTTCTTAATTTTGCTATTAAAACTCCCCCTTCAATCCCCTATTGAAGTGTTATACATCCTTTTTTTCAGTGCAGCCTATAATTTCACAATCTGCATGCTGTAATTGTGTCATATGGCTGTAATAAAAGCTATAGAACAAGAATTACAAAGGAAAAAAAAACAAAAATGGAAAATAAAATTCAAATTCTTTCATACAAAACACACAACAAACATGTTTAAACAACTTTTTGGACATAAAAAAAATGCTTAATTTAGGGCCTTAGCTACAAAAGTGTAAAATATCAAGTCTGTAAGTAAACTCAAAATATCCTTATTGCCCCCAAAACAAACAAAACATGCAATTGCCCCATTATTTTACTGGTGCCAGTTATGGAAACAGCTCATGTCAAGTACAGTTGCACTTAGAGGGGCTTTTTCAATTGTTATGAACACAGACACTCAGAGCAAAGTTTGGCAAAGTTTAGGCCAATCAAAATGGATAGAGCACATGCTTTTGGCGGAAAACAAAGTGCGACGTAGGATAATGCCGGAGATATGCTCGGAAAGCCACAGTTCTCAGTTTTTCAAGAAAAAAAGTAATGGTTGGAATGTTATGCACGGTTATATAAAACATATTCCCAGGCATTGTATACGATTCTGTCAATATGAAAAGGTTAAGATGTCTGTATTTCCAAAGTTTAAAATACTCTGTTCCACCTTGTGATATCATGAGGTGGTGGTTTTCAAGTTAACAGATACCGTTTACCTTTAGTTCAGTAGAGATTGGCAAATCCAGGGCTGAAATGATCCAAATGATTTTAGTGAAGGTGTATGGAGTTTAAAAACACAGTGGAGTACCTATATTATGACATGACATCACAAGGTGGGACATAGTTTTTTTTTCAGTTTGAGAGAAGAACTCAGTCTAAATATGAAGGGTTTGTGTCTTAAACATGTATGAATGAAACAAAACACAACTCCTGGTATGTTTTTGGTGAGGAAACAATATTATAACTTAGATCAGAAAATACTGTAATACTGGCCTTTTAAGTTATACACTACAATGCACCAAGTAAAAGCAATGGCCCCATGCATTACTTTGTTTATGTTTATCATAATGTTTTGCTCATGGCTCACAAAAGAAAGAAAAGACAATTCAGCAACTGCTTGAGACTGCAGAGCTACAATAAATGTGACCTGAGGTTGTTCTGCAGGGTAAGCACTGAGGTGTGATAGGAAGCCGTTTGTTTACCGGGGAATCCTGCATATATTATATTTAATTAGTATGTTTTAGTTGACAGCATTTTTCAGTCCTTGACATTTACTAGTAAAAAATATATCCCTGAGCTTGTTGTGACTAGTCACTTCATATAATTAATGATGGATATGGAGGAAGATTTATATCATACAAAGTTTCAGGTTAGTTGCAAATCTAACCTCTGGTGTAACTTTTCTCTTTTACAAGCAAAAAGTTGATAAGTCCATTTTAAAGGCCCTGTACCCAATTGTTGCACATAAGTGAGGAGCATGGTTCAGTTTAACTGTCAGCTAAACCCACTTAAGCTCTGCTCTTACCTTAATGTTGCATCATGGAGTAGTCCAGGCAGCTTCCACATGGTTCTCATCCAACAACTTGCCTAAATGGGAAAAATTAAGTTTCATGTTGTAACTCTAGCTTCTCAAATATTAATAGGAAATATTATATTAAAACATGACATGTAATGGTATGGAGTCTCTCTCATGTGCTCTTGAAAGGTGCACTATGGACCTGAGTATGTCACCTTTCCATTTATATGTCATTGAATGTTCCACAGTATGACTTTAAACAGCTCTAACTTACATTTAATCAATTACAGGTAGTTTTATAGCAAAAAAATATCAAGAAAAACAGGCATTCTGACTGTGAGCAAGCTCGCCACTCCACAAATCTGATCTGTAACTTGGTCTGGTTTGCTCTCCATGAAGATATAAACGTTTAAAACCAAACTGTGAAACATTCTAGACAAAGCAATAACATCTCCTTGAAGAAAAGCATTTGGCAGATGCTCTACCAGAAAAGTTATACAGTGCAGGCCTGATTCATCAGCCGGTTTCACTTTGAGGAAATGGTCTGACCTTGCAGTTGTAGGATTTGTACACTTGACAGTAGGTGGGTACTTTTTTATTAAACCAGTCGCTACTATTTTGGTTGTGACATATGTAATGCACTGGAACACTCAGTGGTGTCCAAGTAATTGCTGGCACAACAGCAAACAAAGCAGAGAGTGAACATGTCTGTCAATGATCATTGTCATTTCTGCAAGGTTCACTTGTGAATTAAAGGTGCAATAAAAAATGTGAAGTTTGTATCATCTACATCCATCTTGACCACTTTGTTTACTGTTGTGCTGTACCACAAAGGGGACCCAGGCAGATGCTTGAGTTTAATGTCATGGCTTCACAGCTCTTCATTGATTGGTCGGTGCGCGGTCTACAACTTCCGGGGGGTCTTGCAAACCGTCTAATGGATTCCTGACCTGGTCGCTGGAGAGAACTGAAATTGAGCGGTGGAGCTAGTGCACCTTTAAAATAAATAAATAAATAAAATGCAATTGCTACTTTTAACAAATGATATAAAATAATTGTATAAAAGAGTTATGTTAGTATCCAGTGTCCAGTTGCAATGAATCGTGTGGAAGTGTAAAAATCTGTAATCTGAGCCATTATGGAGTTCAGATTGCCGTCAGCTACACATGTACAGTATTTACATAAGCTCAGTTGGTAGAGCGTTTGTCGACTGATCAGAAGGTTGGCGTTGTTCGAATCCCACTCTTGGTGTAAACATTGGTGGAGCGGCCAGATCCACTGACCCACAGGTTGGCCCTGTGATTCCAGCTCCCACAGATGAATGCTGCTGTTGTGTCCTTGTCTGTGTACACTGGTGTATGAATGTGTGTGTGAATGGGTTAGTGGTTGTTTGATGTAAAGCTCTTTGAGCGCCTTTAAGGTGGAAAAGCACTGTATAAAAATGTGATTTACCATGACCATAAAATGAACACTTTTGGTAGCTTGAATCAACATTTCACAAAACCCATCCTCAAGCAAACACCTGTTAATCGTATTTTCATTTTCTTCAGTGTTGCAACATACAACGCCTGCAGACTCACATTCCATTAGAGATAAAGTTCTCCAGAGCTCTGTCCTATTGTACCTGTGCTGCTGTGAGCCTGGACCGAGCGCAATGTTGCGTTCAGGGGTCTGAGAGCAGGTCAGACCGCCCGCCTCTCTCTGCTCTATCGGAGAGCTGCAGCCGTTCACAGACACCGACATGGGGCACCCAAAGGCCAGCCTCACCCTCCGCCATGAAAGCCTCCCGCAGATAGCATCGGGGCCGACCTATAAGTGCACTTGAGCGGAGTGAGAGGAGCCTGGAGCTGCGGAAACTCTGATGTGACCCCGTGACCCCCGACAGATGAAAGAATACTCCGGACAGCCCTGTGGAGAAATGGACTCCATCAACTGCTGACATAACTTGAAGCATTTCTGCATCAGCACAGCGTGGTAAATAAACAACTCTTTGAAGCTGCGTGCTGTGTGGGAGGATCCAATGAACGTTCGGTTAATTTATGCTTAAAGACTTTTAATCACTCCACAGCTCTATCTTTGTACAAACGGACAAGTGCAAAATAGCATTCCCGGCAGGTATGGATACACATAATTAGAGCTTAATGGGCTATTTCTAAATAAGAGGCATTTCTTTCTCTCGTCAACTCTAATTAGTCCCTGGGCAACAGGCTGTGGAGTCGCCCAACTGTTCCTTCTGAGCTACAGAAGAAAATGAACAGAGGAGCAGCTCTTTGACTCACGCTCTTTGTTCAACACGACACCAAGGCTCTATTATGTGCCTATGTAATTAGCAGTGATTAGGACCAGTAGCCAGTTCCATACATCTTTCACTTGGAGGTTGAGTCACCAATAAGTGCAGTTCAGTTACAGCCCTGTTCCTCCATTAAAGCACTGTCTGCCTATTCTACAGAGCTTAGATGACTAATTGGGAAAATTACAACAAATCAATTATTCAAATAATTTAACAAGTATAGCAGTTATCTGGATCACGGCAGTCCATGAGGGGGGCAAATGAAAGTGTTATTGGCACCCAGAATTGGATCATCTTCTTATTTTCTATTAAAGGTGGTTCCTTTTGCTTGGTGCCCCGAAAATTCTGTTGATTGGCTTTATCTGGACTTTCCAAAGACTCCAAAACATGCCATGTGCTGAGAGTGGAGGTTTCAGACAGAGCAGTAATTAGGCTACACCAAAATGTTACTTCAATGTTTCTGACAGTTTGAGCGTTTTTAAGGGTGTGTGCAGTGCATTTTGGAACTTGTTCTGGTCCCACACGGCTTAGAAAGTCTTTAAAATCAATGTGCCCTGCCACACTGACCTCTCGCCTATGTGCTCTTCCACAATGATCTTGGCTGAGTGTGAGTGTAGGTCCTGGTGAGGTGAAGGTCTGTGTAAAGAATCGACAAGAAGTTGTTTTTCTATGGACATTGCAAAGGTCTTATCATTTAAAACTATATGAACTATATAAACCATGCTGCTTTGATCAAACACTGTGATTGTCATAGGCTACGTTTACACGTAGCCAGGTATGTTGAGATGCGAATATTTCCCTTCGTCTGTTTTCCAAAATAACATTGTGCATATAGCATTGTTTTTAAAAAAAGTTTTCATTTACATCCATCGTCATTTACATCGCCATCAAGCACCATCATAACTACGCTGAGCCTCTGGGCAGCACCTGGATTAGATTCAAACCAGTAGCCTTTATTTCATTACAGTTGTAAGTATTACTCACAAATACCTTGAGAAACATGCATTATTGAGCGGGTTCTCCTCTCCACAGATCTGTTAAAGAAGTGGCAAAACTGCGGACCCTGGAGGCCTCATTGGTCTCTGGTCATGGATATGATCCATCAGCTGTGTGTGCACATGTAAACACATGAAAAGTGTTTGCACCAGAAGAAATGTGACAGCTGCTGTGATGCTCCATGATCATCATCATAGAAAAAGATAAACATTGGTCACACTCCTAAAACTCCATTTATCTCACTTTACAGGCAAATGCCAGAATCTCCATTCTAGTTTTTAGAAAGATTCGTTTTCAGAGGCGAATTTGCAGTTTGCGTGTAAAAGATGGGAACAAACAAAGGGAAATGTCTCTGTTTTTAAAAATACCTGTGTAGGTGTAAATGGGGCCATAGTTGATCTAACAAGAAATCTGTAAGTAAACCACTCAAAAAGTATGTGCTGAAACCAACCTGAAGGTAATGTAAACTCAACAATTTATGCTCCAACAGATGTGTAGTCACAGTGTGCACATCTTTTTCTCCATCGAAACTTCAAATGCTTACAAAATCATACCTATAGTGGAAAGTTGATTTGTTTCAAATGTCAGTGAATTTTAAAGCAATGCTTGTTTAAAAATAGACATCTGTGGACTTTTTATGGAACACTTCTCTTTTGTACATGTGAGTGCCATGACCTTTACATCAGCCGTAGATTCAGAACAATGCAGATTTGGCAGCAGTTTGTGAATTCTTGTTCTTCTTGATCTGCACTGCTCAATAGCACAGTGTGTAGTACAACGTGTAGGAGGCTTCAGATGTGACTGATGGACAACAGCTTTAAAGGAGGTGTTTTCTGTTGTATAAACCTTTTCTAACTCTTCAAATTCACATTTTTATAACTTACAAAGCTTCATGAAATTGCTGATTGCTTGCTTAAGAGCTATAGGAACAAGTTAGATTTTGTTAAAGTTCTTGACATTTTAGGCGATAAATGGATATGCGACTTGTCAAACTAAATGTAGGCGACTCTGCAAATAGCACGTACAGCACCAATACCAATACATGCACTGCCAGCTGAAAATCACAGTTTGAGAAAAGTTTGACAGACAAAACTGCTGCAATGCCAGACATTTTTCTGAAGAGCAGAACAGAAGGATAGAGAATTCATTGGTCATACTGCCAGGAAGTGTAGGAGGAGTTGGGTCATCTGTATAGCCCACAGAGAATTGTTCAAATCCACCAGCACAGTCTCCATCTTAAGGACGGGACAGCTTGAGCACTAGAGTTATCTGAGTCCGCTGCAACATTTGTTGAATATTGCAGATTTCAGATGACAGCATGGCATTTTGTAGGTGGTCGGTAATATATATACAGCTAGGAACAAACTTTTAAAAATGTTTTAAACTTGTAAGGTCCCTGTACCATGGCCTCCACTTTCAAGGGGTCTGCCATTACACTCTGGGTACTTGAGGAATGTGTGCTGTCTGCATTTAACTAGAAAACATTTTATTGTCTTATAATCAGGAAGTGCCTGTTAGTATGCTACTTGGTGTTAAGTTCACTGCCATGGCAAAACCTGAAAAGCACTCATTGCAATAAATAATCAGTATTCATAAGGTAAGTGAGTAATAACTGGATCATTGCAAACTGTTTAAAATAAATTTATCCTGTTTTTCAAGTTTTTAAGACAGTACCTTAAAATAAAAGAACATTTAAGTTAAGCTATAAACTAAACTATAAACTGATAAAAAAATATAAAAATAAAATGCTTTACCATTATCAGAGGAGGGGACTTGCAAGTCGTGACTTGGACTTAAGTCAGACTTGAGTCACTATTTTTAGGACTTGAGAACTGACTTGATAAAATGGACTGACTTGTGATGTGACTTGGACTTGAAGGTCACTGACTTAGGACTTGACTTGGACTTGAGGCCTGTGACCTGAGAAGCACTTTTAAATCTGAATTCAATCTGTATTCTGACTGGAATGATTTACACTAAGATCTTGTCAAGACATTTTAAAGGAACAATTTGCATTTCTATTACTCTCCTGTATTCTATAAATACTCATATATAAATATACTGTGACTTTATCAGTACAATTGATCTTAAAAGTAATATAAATAGCAAAAATCTAAGATATATTTGGTACTTTAGTTTAAAGACTTTAAATAACTTGAAGCTCAAAGCAGACGACTTGGACTTGACTTGGACTTATGGGCCAGTGACTCAAGACTCGATTTGGACTTGCCTGTATTTGACTTGGGACTTGACTTGGACTTGAGGTCAAAGACTTGAGACTTACTTGAGACTTGCAAAATGATTACTTAGTACCACTTCTGACCATTACCACTGAACGGCATGTATTATTTCCCAAATGTGATTGTAGTGTATGGGAGTAGATGGAACACATTTATTTTCTTAACATATGAATGTGGCCAATCAGCTCCTTGCTCCCATCTGAAATGTTGACATGCCACTTTTAAAACAGAGAGCAACTGAATGCCTCCATTGTGGTGTGCAACAACATTGACGTTTGGTTGAGAGGTCTTTTAACAAACGGGAAGTACAGTTAAATCAGCACAATGCGAATCATTTATCAAAAGAACTGTTAACCAAATTGAACACTCATTTGATTATGCTGTCCTTGGAGCTATTAGATAAACGTGATGGCTGTTTCTTACACTCAGGGTCATTTGCGGTTCATGTCCTGGCCTGTTCTCTCGTGGAGATGGACGGTTAACTTGATGTCCCTCCTGGCTTGTCTCCCTGGGTTCTCCTCTCACCTCACTGTGGCTACATGTCTGCTGCCAGGAGACCCTCATCATTATTAGCACTGCTATGACAACGCTTAAGGTGCTGTTGGCCGAAGTGAAAGCATGTGTGTGCGTCAGCGGTCACACAGTACACTGTTAGGAATATTCATATAGTAGTTGTGAGTGAAGGTGGGGAATAAGAATGAAAGAGACATTTTATAGTACGCTGTAAGGGAGAAATAGATGGTAGTGTTGTAGTACCCGAGACTGGTTTTGGTCTTGAGACTGGCCTCTAGACCGGTTTTGATCTCGTCTGGGACTCAAGCACATTTGGACACAGTCTTGTCTCAGTCTTGACAACACTTGGACTCAGTCTTGTCACTGACTCTAAGTGTAATCATATTTCATTACAGCTGATAAATGTGCAAAATATCACTGCAAAACCTGTAACATCATGTAACTGTAAATGTTATGAACTTGAAAAAACCCACTTAATTAAATTTAAAATTGTTTTCTGTAAAGTGGGATTAAAGTTGGGGTTCCCAAAGTGGGTCACGGTCCAAAAAAGAGGTGAGAGGCGTGTTTCAGTGTAGTACAGTTTGCTTATTTTAAGCCTAAATGAACATTAACCAGACAAAATGGAGATAGATTTATAAAAAAACAGTGATATACAGTATATATGTACCAAAATAACTGTAAAATACAAATTAATGTAGGAAATGACAAAGATGATCTCGACTTGATCTCGATGGGCCGTGGTCCCGGTCTTGTCTTGGTCTTGACTCTCAGAGGTCTTGGTCTTGTCCTGTTCTTGGGACCCTCAGACTGGTCTTGGTTTCGATTAGTGCAGTCTTGATTACAACACTAATAGATGGTGTGGAGAAACAAATGTGATTGAGGAAATATAGCACTGATGGGGATTGAAGGTTTGTATTTCATTCCCTGGAGTGTTTGGTCTTTTTTTATGAAGTTTGCATGCTCTTCCTGTTTCAGTGTGAGCTTCTTCTTATTGCTCCAAGTTTCCCATATCTTTTACATGCACACTATAGGCTTATCCAAGTATTTCTGGTCAATATCCTATCTAAAAAGTTAATTTGGCCTGTGCTTGCTGGTGTGATGAAGAGTGAAGAAGTTTAAATTAGGCAAAAAATTATAGCTGTCAACTTTAAAGTTTTCAGAATATCTTATTTTTCCAGACTCAAGTTTGTTTTCATACCTGACAGTTTTGACTGCTCACTCGAAGTCTTCCTCAGAGTGGTCATGTGTCTGGTCAGCTGATTTAGTGAGACTGTAAAAAGGCTCTCCCATCCCAGTTTATAGTCCCGTGGGCATTTTTTTAAATTTCATATGACATCACATTTGTGCTCTGGTTCTATTTTATCTTTTGGGTAGACGTCTTTTCTGTATGGTTTTACTGGTGTGTTTGTATTCTGTTTTCTCTTTGCCCTTGTACCTTCTATGAAAGTTCAATCTCCTTATTTCAGAAGACAATATATATATATATTTGACTAAACATTCCCAAAAATTGTATCTTTATTTATTTTACTGTAGATGTCCTTCAATATTCCAGTCAACATTCTGTGATAGTAATGGCGGTGAATATTCCACCACTTTTCTCACTGCTGCTTTACACCACTTTTGTTTTCTTAACCATACTCGTTGTAATTGCGTTGTCTGTTTCTTCTAGGAAGTGTGTGTTGTGCAATCATTTGTCCGAGTAAGTACACTGCCCCACTGATAATGGCACTTCAGCAGCTTCATGCGTCTTCCACACAAATGATCCTGCTGAGGAATCGCTCTTGACTTCATTATTAGACTGTGATGCCTGTGCCTCCGCTCAACTGACACATGTGCATTATCCCAAAGCATCATGGGAGCTGCTCACTGTCTGCAGGCATGCCATCCCTCTAAATGGAAAAGTGTTGATATACTGTCATGTTACACAGGAGGACATTAATATTGTTCTATTCTGAGGTAATTAATTAAAGAGACAAAAGGCCTGACTGCTACAGGATTAAAGGTGCTGCATCTTGAGTTCTCTTTCTCTCAGGTAAATGCCCTTCTCTTGCTGAAAACAAGACTGAAGGATATCACTTTTTAATTTTGTTAAGTAACAACTTCAGGAGTGGAGTAGGACGAGTACCATGTAAAAACAACTGCCTTTGACTGTTCCTGACATTAAATGGAGACACAGTAGGGACAAAGTGGGCAGAGCTACATCATGCTCATCAGTCATAGTTGAGAACAACATATAAACTGTATAATGAAGAGAGAGGGCTGACAGTTTTACAATGTAAACTAAAAGAAAGAGCCTGAAGTGCATCCATGCTCACATCCAAGTCCAGTGAGGTTCATTTGGTCTTCTGATAATTTATGTTATTAGGTTCTTTTTTCAGACCAAGAGTTTGTTTTCGTACCTAACTGTTTCGACTGCTCACTCGCGCTCTTCCTCAGAGTGGTCACATGATGTTGTGTGATGTGTCCGCTCAGCTGATTTTACCTGTGGAGGCAGGAAGACAGCGCCATCTGCAGTCTGACTTCCTCAGGACAGTATCCCAGGTGTGTAAGAGTAAAAAAGCCCCCTTGTCCCAGTTTATAGTCCCGTGGGCACGTTTCCGTATTTCGATTGCCTCTTTAGTCCAGCGATTTATTTTTTTACTCACACACCTGGGATACTGTCTGATAGGCTGATACTGATACTCTGAGGAAGACAGCTAGTGAGCAGTCGAAACTGTCAGGTATGGAAACAAACTCTTGATCTGAAAAAAGAACCTAATAACATGTGCTCACATCCTATTTGGAATGCAACGACTTCCAGGTTAGCTATGTCCATTTTTATATAGTCTATGGTGAAACATCTTAAAATACTCTACCTGCAGTATATTTGAGTCCCAGAAGGTGACGTACCCCACTTTGGAAACCCCTTGTATATACCACTGTGCTTATGCTCTTGGTTAACATAAATTATTAGTTGGCCCCACTTATAACAAAATAGGAATTATCCAGCGTGTGAATCAAAATACAACAAAATGATCACTTGAGACATATTTCTGCCAAGAGAATCAAATTAAACCGTGCATCCTCAAAAAATCCGTCTTCCTTTTATCGAGTCTTTCCTTGCAGATGTGAGTACGGGCCCAGTCTGACAGAGCAGTGGTACCTGCGCTGCGTTCAGCTGCTAGAGCCAGAGGCGGTTGTCAGAATGTTCAGAAGGTGAGAAGATGCGTGCTGCTTCGTGCTCGCTCTCATGGTCATGTAGCGAGCCCGATGAAACCAGGGCCTTCTCTTCGGCCTGTCAACACTGTTCTGTGCATCACTGAAGTATGGGCTAGATCATGGACAAAAACCCCAGAAGAAAGGTTTTATGACTTCTCTGGCATTGCCCTTCAGAATTTGCTCATTGAGTTCTTTTCTTTGCAAAGCACTTCATACTTTCTTACTTCATATTTGTGTCATAAAGGTCTAATTCTGTCATTTTTAGTTAGCTTAATATTAAACTAATACAGATTTTAAAGATGCACTATATACAATTTATTTTAGAGGGTGTGTCACCGGCTTGTCTCCGTGAAGATGTTTTTGCTTTGGCTGCAATTTTCTACAGTATGGTTTTTAAAGGGACAGTTCGGAATTTTTGACATAGGACCTGATTTCCTAGTGAGCCAGAGTGTTGGAGACGTGTGGAGACATTTTTTAGATTCATCGATATCTGCATGTCAATGGCCATCCTGATAGACACAGCACAAGCAAATCTGTTATTACACTGTTGATTGAATGTCTGTGTTGATGATTTGTTTGCTGAAGGATTTCTGTCTAAGTTGTAATAATTAGATTTGCTTCAGGTGCTTTGTGGAGTGGGTAAGACTGTTTTTAGTATCAGGCTAACTATGGCCATTGACATGCACTAGCCTAGCACCAGCGACCTCTGCAAATACAAGGACTGGATGGAATATTTAAAAAAGTGTCTCCACACGTCTCCAACACTCTGGTTCACTGGGAAACGAGGTCCTATGTCCAAAATTCTGGACTGTCCCTTTAAAGGTTGTATGGAGGATTTTTTTTTTCAGTTTCAATTTGTCAATGAAAGTTAAAAATACCATTACAGAAATGCAGCAGCTTTGTAATTATGATGACCAAAAAAAAAAAAAAAAGAATGAAAATCTATCAACTGTGGACGTAGTGAGGCCAGATAAACATCAGCCAATAGAAAACAAGGCTCCCTCATTTTCTATTGGCTGTTAGGTCATCAATCAAACTCCCTACGTTGTTAGTGTAACGGACTCGCTGGCGTGCTGGGATTACATGGTTTATGCAGCGGTTCTTAGAGGCTTTTTCAAACTGTCGCTTCCACACAATTCGCACAAACTTTGTTGCGATGGCGGACGAGAATCCACAACCAGTTCGCCGCCAAAGAAAGTCCGTTTTTGAGGTCACCGAAAGAAGAAGAGAAGGGGAAAAGGAGCAAAGCCAAACTGAGATGATTCTTGGAGATTCCTTCCAGAGACTGAGCGACTGAAGTAGACAAAGGGTCTAAAAACTGACGCGTCGGTCGCTAAATTATTTCTAGACAGGTCACTTTAACAGTAATTCTGAATGCGCACTGGCTGTAAACAAGCGTGATTTCGAGAGTAAAGAGGCGGGAGGAGGTGTTTCTACTGAGGGAGCTGTGGAGGATGACTGTGGTGTCACGCATGCACAAGGACTGTCGCTGTATTTCTCTTCCCTTAAAAAATCCTCTATACAACCTTTAAAATACAGCATCGATTTTGCATTTGTTGAATTACAGGTTATATTGTCAAAAATACCGTGTCTTTCTGGAGATAAGTTTAATGTCATACTGTGGAACATTCCAAGCAAAGAAATAACATCTCCATGGAGACAAAAAAGTTACATAATGCAGCTTTAAGATGCCAAATACTAAACATCATTAAAAGTGTTATGTAGTGCTAAATCTATTTACCAGTAGTTGCCCAGCAGCTTATTTTGTCTTTCTCCTTTATTTTGGGGTTTGTAGCTCTAGTGGTATAGTGGTATTTCGTATCAGATGCCCTTCCTGTCACAGCAAGCCACTGTTACGAGAGGAGGCGGAGAGAGTGAATTAACTAACCTTTTGCTTGATTTTCTAAGCAATTTGCAATATATTTTTGTTGTTTTTAATACTTTATTTTCTCGTACAGTGCTTGATAAATGGATTGGAGTCTGCTGCTTAAGAATAAGTTTGCAAAAGATTCTCATAATGTAATTAAAATGTCGTCTCGCACTTTTCACTCCTCGGGCTCTGCTGCAAAAGCAATGCAGCTGTTCCTGTGCCTCCTCAATGTGTCTCAGGGGCGCGAGCTGTTTTCAAAAGCACTAAATCAAAATGAAATAGCTGAAGTCTCCACTGACTCGTGCGTTACTTGAGCGATAATTTTATTCTTAAATCTGCACCTTGAGCAGTCTTTCCAGCTTTCCCTCCTCCTGCCAAAATACGATTGCCCCAAGAAAACAATTTCCACTGAGCCTGTTTCTGGTTAACACACAGTTTGTTATGGATTCGGAAACCTTAGCAAAATGGTCTAAAAGGATGTGATTGTGTTTTGGAATTTGATGATGTTATAATTTCAGGTGGAGGGCAGGGGCGTATGTAACTACTGTTTTACTAGAAATAGCCTAACTTTTGATCCAAAAATACTGAACCGTATCATTATACGTTTGGGACTGGATCCAAAACCTCTTGGTGTTTTGACAGTTTTTTCCACTGACATCAATCATGTCTTTGGTGTTGAAAAATGGCACCACTTTCTGAAGATTAAAAATGGCATGAGATAAGACGTTGAACTTTGTGCCAGTTTTTGTCTCACCTTGATCACAGAGATATTAATGGTGATGGTAAATGGTTTTGTATAGCGCTTTTCCACCTTTAAGGAACCACTCACCAATTCATCATCAGCGTCTACGTGTCCCGCCCGAAGATGGAACGCCCGTAGTTGTCCCGTCGTCACCCGACCGGCGCATCTTCCTCTGGCCCAAGAGCGTGCCTTAGCCAGCAGAGCGAACGGAATGTTTCCCCCCCGTTTTGTTCCGATAGACTGTTTCCATGCAGGATCGCTCATGTGTCCTGCAGTCCTGTACACCAACAGACTGTTTCCCCGCTACCTGGACTCTGATTTGTCCGCTACTGCGTTTGAGAGTACACACTTGACGCCTACGCCCCACACACTCCTTACCTGCAGTTATATCCACGTCGTTCTCTCTGGTTTGGGGACCAAACCAAGGCACTTCCTGGTCATGCTCTAAATTTTAAAGTGTTTTCAAGTTATTCAATTGAATTAAAGATAACCATATGAGGGGTTGTTTAAGTCATTTTGATTATGTTTATTTCCAGGTTGATTTATGTTCATGACTACAGTTTTGCTTATGTGAAATCCTTAAAAACCCTATTTTTTTCATGAATTGGTTAGACCAGGGGGAGGGACTAAGGAGTATATAAGGGGGAGCTCCAGTCATTTGGTCTGTCTGTTTCTGTAAATATTATTTTAAATACTTCTTTTTTTTAAATACTCTACCGCATCAATTCCACTGTAAATATTGCACTTTGCACATTTGGCTATGGTGTGAATAAAAACAAACTTAAGTGAAGTTTTTTCGATTGAGCCATCATTTCTTTACACAACAACACAACAGCAGCATTCATCTGTGGGAGCTGGAATTACACCGCCAACCCATGGGTCAATGGATCTGACTGCTCTACCAATGATGTTTATGTGAATGGGAGTCGAACCACCAACCTTCGGATTAGAGGATAAACACTCTACCACTGAACTGTCGGCCCATAAACCAAATCAACCATAAACCAGGGCAACAAATGTACAATTTGACAGTTAAAAGAGAAATTTTGACATTTTTTTTTCCAAATAAGAGAGTCTAGAATGTTATGTCATGTCATGTAAACCCAGTTAATTTTTTTTCCTTATGTATTGAACTTTTCCTGAGGCAAAGGTATCTGTAAATGACCTCTCATCTCCATCCCCTGCTGACCCGTTCACTGGACACATTGCTCATACATGTTTCAAACAAATGTGTATTTTTTGCTTCGCTCCACTCCATATATTATATATGAACTAGATGTACGCACAGGGAGCAGGAATCATGGACAGTTGAGGAGTCCCACAAGACAATGAGATTCTCCATTCATAAGAGCATATTTCACTGCTCACAACAGGTACACTGGGTATTTTATGCAATGTCAACCTGGAGAGACAGCTGAATCGAAACTGGTAGTTTACTGAGTTTACTAATTTTGCCACTCGGACAGGGACAGGTATACAGTTGTGCATACGGGAGAAAATGATAAACTTATTAACAAAAATATCTGCTACTTTTTGATCTCTGTTATAATGTTGTTTCTTCATCAAAAACATACGTGAAGTTGTGTTTTCTTTCATTCACACTCACACATGTTTAACACACAAACCCTGCATATTTATTTAGACTAGTTCTTCTCTGAAACAGGAACACTCTGTTCTACCTTGTGATGTCATGTGGTGATACAGGAAGTGCTCCACTGTGTTTTTAATCTCCATACACCTTCACTAGAATCATATTGCTGCCCTGGAATTGCCAGTCTCTGCTGAACTAAAGGTAAAAGAGTAATAATAAAGGGTTACTCAAACATGTGTGAATGAAACAAACCATAACCCCATACATGTTTTTGATGTGCCAACAGCATTATAGTCTTAAAATTGTCTCAAAATCCTCTGTTCCACCTTGGAGTGGTAGTTTTCAAATTAACAGATACCTGTTACTTTTTACCACAAGGTGGAACAGAATGTTGTCTGGGAGAAGAACTCAGGTTTTTGTTGAGGAGACGGCATTATAGCATATAGTAGACAGCCAACAATGTAACAAATTCCCTTTAAGACTGGATTTGACATGTGGAGTATCAGTATTTTAAATGTATACTGTATGAAAGTGATGGAGTGTGCCTGGTGAGTGTGATGGTGGTGCTGTTGTTGGCCTGTGAAGGTGTGTCTGAGACCAGCTCACACATGCACACTCTTGAATGTGTGTTAGTGTTGACAGTGGGGTGCAGAGATTAGCATTTGTGTGGGTGGAGAGCCTCGTCACTCCCACTATCTGCGGCTAATCAAAGAGGTGGACGCACGTCAAGACAACTGAATAATGCATGAACACTAGGCCGGTATAGCGTGAAGGAGGCTGCCCTTACTGCTCTGGGTGGATTTAGGAAACACGAGAACATGTTTTTTATTAAACGCAATCCACTGAAATATTCAACATTACAAAGGGAAAGAGTTAAAGGTTTTGTTCTTTTCAGTGTGCTGAAGACTTACATATTTGTCAAGCTTTACATCTTTGGCATGCTATCCTTGGTCTTTCACAGAGTAAAACTGAATGTCTAGTTGGAACCCAGTATATCAGTGTGTGTATGTGTATATATGTATATATATAATATATATATATATATATATATATATATATATATATATATATATCATGACCAAGGATAGCATACCAAAGATGTAAAGCTTAAGCTTATGTAAAGCTTAGCACAAGGGGGCAGGAGTGAAGCATTCATATACATACAGACGACAAGATGGTGGCCAAGCCCCTACCAGAAAAGTTACAGATTGAATTTGAGCACTGAACTGATTGAAGACTAGACTTCAAAACCCTGGAGGAGCATTTCTAGATCACAACCATAAAAGATGAGGGTGAGTGCTCTCAAGGTGGAGCCTGGAGAAAGGAAATTAGAAGCTAAAAACGTGCGCTCATCCCTAGAATCAGATTTGTTTGTTTCAGTGGCTGTGGTTACATGAACACCAAAATCTGATTATAGTCTGCTTCCTGGACCTTTAGAATATTTAAATTACATGCAAACCTCAAAATCTGAGATGAGTATCATGAAAGACCATGATCAGAAAGAAATCTGATGATTTTGCTGTTTACACGTCATTTTAATAGTCGGAAAAAACATAAAATTTGTGCATGTGACTGCCGCCACTGGCACATGTGAGATGAAGGAGCTCATCGGTCATCTATCATTCTTCACCAAAATTACATTTCTCTCATTTCCAAATAAAGGTTCTTTATTAAAATAGAAGCCTTATTGGGAAATAATACTGGAAGACCGAAATGAACCTCTTTGAGACAAATCTCTCTCACTTCAGTTGTGCAGAAACCCTCAATATTTTCCAGTCTCCTGTGATATTTTTTTTTTCTTTCTTTGGTCCTTGTGAACAGCCATATTTGTTTTGATGCAGACAGACCACGTGTATCCCTGACTGGCTAATCCACCTGTCAATCACTCACCAGGGACCAGTCGCACATTTTCGTAAAGTATTGGAGAAGTGTGTATTCTGTATCCTAGACAAGAGTAATGTTATTTTAAAGCGCCGTTACTCATGCGTACAGATCTTAGCTACCCACATCTGCTCTTTTTTAGCTTTACTCAGTTACCACTGCCAGTTGCTCTTTTCTTCTGTGCATAATTCTATTTCTGCAGAGCCTGTTGTTCCATCATTGCCCACCTCCTGTACCATCCGCCCCCTGTACAACGGTTTTCTCCGCGTCCACCAGTGCAGAAGTGACAGTCCTCCAACCAGGTTAAGTGCGCGCTGACCTTTGTGTTAGAGCGGCCATTACGGACTCATTCCCCCAGTGCACTAACGCAGACTGACAGCCTGATGTTAGCCAACCTCTCCCTCCTCCTCTCTTTCGCTTTTAAAGGGGATTATAAACTGGCATTTCAACCTTTCTGTGATATTTCGTAGTGCCCAGAGACATAGGGAGCCCGGTCTGAACTCTCATGCACAAGATAAGTGTATTCTCTTGTGGGTATCAAGTTTTGTTAAGAATGGGAACTACTTCTTTGAACTCAGCACTGTAGCGGAAGTGCTGGGCCAAAAGGCAAGTGAGGATTTTCAAAGATGATGTTCATTTTGTATGCCTGTTACAGTGGATTCTCTCTGATGTATTGGCTACAGTTTGCCTACAGTTTTTATTACGCCTGTTGTCACGATACTAAGAAACTAAGAAACTACTGATACTAAGAAATAAACTATATACTACAGACCTCGATAGCACGATGATAATAAAAAACTCTCTTTAGACTCTTTCTTTAGACAAGATGAAGTGATTTTCAACATTAAATTGTAGTACTTTCTTTTATATTAGCATCCCTAAGTCATCCAGTCCACTACAGCAGTGTTTCCCAATTGGGGGTACATGGATTTGTCAAGGATTACTGGAAATGACTTCAGATTTAAAGATCATATACTATGCAAAACAGACTGTTTTGTTTCATTCACACATGTTTGAGCAATCCTTCATTATTAGTCTGTCTACATCTCCAAAGCTCATAATGCTCTGACAAAAAAAGTGTTTTCTGTTTGAGAGAAGAAGTGTGCAGAGTTTGTGTGTTTAATATGTGTGAAAGAAACAAAATGCAACTCCAGGTATGTTTACGCTGAGGAAACAACATAGCGTAATAAGGTATAATTGAATGTTATTTGTTGTACCAGATATATCACATAAAATATAACATAATAGCCAATATAGTAGGAAACAGATTCATAATGCCTAAAGAAACACCAGGACATTGTATATATGGGGTAATCATGATGCTTCATATGAACCACCATCTCAGATGCTATGCTCTATTTGTCCAAAATGGAAGTCATTATAAACCATATTATAATTATCCTCTTGTATCTGTTGGGATCGATTCATTGGAGGCTGACAGTGGGGCTTAATGGGACATTCTCCTCTGATTCAGTATGTTATGTGCATGCTTTTAATAAAGACAGATGTGACCACATGCTTACTCCCCCGGGCCTCAATCAATACCGGCTTCTACAACCTGCTTTAATAAGTGCTGCAGCTGACACAATTAGATATTTTCTCTATGTTTCTATTTACGTTCAGTG
Source organism: Boleophthalmus pectinirostris (assembly GCF_026225935.1). Taxonomy (NCBI): domain Eukaryota; kingdom Metazoa; phylum Chordata; class Actinopteri; order Gobiiformes; family Gobiidae; genus Boleophthalmus; species Boleophthalmus pectinirostris. Next base: position 14,632,747 of record NW_026570971.1, on the reverse strand, counting down.
GTGATGTGTTGTACCTTGGGTCAGTCTCCGGTTGGAAATAAAACAATTCAATTTCACACTTGCAGAGGCAGTGTTGTTGTTTATATGGCCGGACGGGACAGTCTCCCGCCTTCTGATGTATGAATGTATTCCACAGGGCTCCCAAACAATCAATTCCAGACCAGTCACTAAAACCATTGTGTTTGGCATTAAAAAAGAGGAAGTCTACTTATGTTTCAATGATGTATGTATGGCTGTAAGTAACTGATCTTATCTAATAAAGTCTGAATTCAACAAATGTTGAAAATAGCTGATTTCATTGTAATAAAATAGACTACATAATAGATTTCAGTGTGATTAATCTGATTTGTATTTGACAGTTCAGATCAGGAACATGAATATTAGCGGGAGAGTAAATTTCTTTTGGTGTTAAATAAGTGACAAGCCTCTGCATTTTCAGATATATATATATATTATATATATACATATATATATATATATATATATATATATATATATATATATATATATATATATATATATATATACACACACACACACACACACACACACACACACACACATATATATATATATATATATACACACACACACACACACATATATATATATACACACACACACATATATATATATATATATATATATATATATATATATATATATATATATATATATATATATATATATATATATATATATATATATATATATATATATATATATAAATAAAACTATACCACAGGACAGGTGTGATAGAGATGTGACAGGAGACACAGGAGCTTCTAAGTACTTTACTGTACCACACAGCAGAATGACACAGAGTACAACATACATTTGATGGCTTTTCATATTCACTGGAATATTAAGAATCCATATTAGATCCAGTCTGTTGAAGCGGCTGTCCATTGCACCTGTCCCGTGCAATCTCACTTGGCATGGGCTCTTCTCCATGTGTTTATCTTCTGCGTGAGTCCATAATATTGACGTTCTATTGCTTAGCATGCATGCGGACACTCTAAGACATACACACTGTACATGTCTAAGAGCTAAGCACTGAGCTGTGCACACAGCACAGAGACATAGATCACATAGTTCACAGTTCAAAGATAAATACAAGTATAATCATTATTATTTTCATAAATATAAATCTTTCTTTTCACTCTTCGTTGTGCTGAGTCCCAGAGACACAAGTCTACCACAGCCATGAGGCGTTGTACTTTCCTGCTTGAATAAAGGTCACATGAAAAACAAATAGCTTCTCATATAGTGTCATGGTTTTCCCTAACAAGCACAAATGTGTCCACATGCTCCTGATGCAGGCACTTATTAGCGGAACTGGAACTATGACAAAAAGGTATTCCTGGTTTAGAATGGCTGCTCCTGCTTTTTATTAATTTATTTGAATTTTTTTACAAGCATTTATTCTTACACATTGAATCAGTTGAACAGAAGTGGGTGAGGTTACTGATGACAATGCATTTCTCCTCATGCATGTAACCACACTGTTTTTACTCATACACTTTAAAGTCCTCAAAACGAAGATGAACATGACGCAGTAATCCTGATCCAGGGACTTAGATGGACATGATTCAAATAAGTAACCAATAAGTACATCTGCATGTTATTTGCAGTCACATTATATGGTTAATGACATAATGGATCTACCCCTCAGAATCTTCTGAGTTTGACAAGTTTTTGGAAAGCCTGCTTGAATTCATCGTTGAAGACCGTGTAAATTACAGGGTTAATGAGAGAGTTGAGGTAGCCCAGCCAAGTGAAGACATCAAACAGCACGTTGTCAAACCAGCAGTCCTTACAGATGGCCATTACCAGCGTGCCCACGAAGAAGGGCAGCCAGCACACAATGAAGGCTCCCAGGATGATGCCTAGGGTCTTGGTGGCTTTCCTCTCTCGCGCAGCACACAGACGCTTCCTCTCCACCACACTGTCGGCCAGTTTCACTTTGACACTGTTGACGAAGAGCGGAGAGCTGCCTCCTCCGGTGCTGTGGAGCTGGGCCTCGGAGTTGAGCGAGCACAGAGATGAGCCTGCAGAGGTCTCGATCAGCTGGGCTGTGGTGAAGCGCTTTCCACTTGCCGTAGGCGTCTTAAAGATCCGTGAGCGTGCAGCCACGTAGATCCTACCATACAGGATAATAAGGAGCACTGTGGGCACATAGAAGGCCCCAAAGGTTGAGTATAGCGTGTAAGAGATCTGATCCGTGTTAACCACGCACTCTGTCAGCTCCTCGTGAGCCTTGGCCTGTCTCCAGAAAAGAGGAGGCATTGAAATGGAGATGGAGATAACCCACACCACCCCGACCATGATGGCAGCTCGGCGCATGGTGCGGCGTTTGGAGTACTCCAGAGCATCTGTGATGGCCCAGTATCGGTCCAAGGCGATCACACACAAATGTAAGATGGACGCCGTGCAGAAAGTGATATCAGATGACAGCCAGATGTCACACACTATCTGCCCAAAGGACCAGGTCTTACTCACAGTGTAGACGATGCTAATGGGCATAACCAGAATAGACACCAGTAAGTCTGTCACAGCCAGGGAGCCTATTAGGAAGTTGGCAGGGGTGTGGAGTTTTCTGGTCAGGAAAATAGTGGCAATGACAAAAGCATTGGAGAGAACCGTCGCCAGGGTGACGAGCGCGAGCACGGCAGACAGCGAGATCTGAAAGCCCAGCAGAGTGGCCTCGCTCCAGGGCTGCACGGCGCTCGCCCCTGGGACCTCAGAGGAGTTAAGCAGGAAGTAGTCCAGAGAGCTGTTGTCCAACTCCATCCCGCGTGTTATCCCTCACAGTGATCAGACCAGAGGCACCTGCTCTGCTTTCACAAGTACAGGTCACAGCGCCGCATGGCCCTCTGGCTCTGCTTCTGCTGGAAATAGATTGGCCTTTTAGTGGAGCAAATATATTCCTTCATTGTGCGATGATGTCTACAGCAGAAAGTGTGTATCCCGACATTTTACTCCATTAGTTCAAACCTCAGCCGCACTCGGAGGACTTAGACAGAGTCATTTCACCATTTTTTGTTTTGGTATTGATTCGTTCCCTGGTGTTGTTGTGTGGGAACAAACTCTCATTGGTATTCAGGTCTGGTGCGGTAGACACTTCCCTCTCCCCTGGTTCTTATCTCATCTCCCACCCAACAGCACCTCCACCGCAGCCTCCGATCTATCACACTCCTAATGGGCTCCTCCTTTTCAATAAGCCCGGTGAGGAACTGCGCACGCGAGATGATGGCCAGAGATATACACGGCGCCTTGTTGTCTCTTATCTATTCCAGAGTCCTCATGAAGCCTGCTAAATTGAGGCTTCGGCTAAAACTTGGCTTGCAATGTGTTCTTGGAGATATCGGAAATGTGCAAATCAGCAAGTCAAAATGCAGTTTTACAGTGTCTCCAAATGTCGTCGTGGTCCATCAGGGAGGTGCTGTGCTGGGGATTCCACGTTTGAAGAATCCTGGAGAGACAGACAAGAGACGGCAGTCAGTATGTGAATGAAGCTATTCCAATTCAGTCTGCACTATAAATAGCGAGTTAAAGGTGCACTATGTAACTTTTTGGCTGCTTGTTTCTATGGATATGCCATTGCACTGCCTGGTATGTTTCACATTATGACATTAAGCAGCTCTGCTTTACATTTATTCAATTACAGGTGGTTTATTGCTCAAAAATACAGAGAAAAACAGGCATTCTGACTGTGACCGGGGTCGCCTCTCCACAGATCTCACCTATAACTTGGTCTAGTTTGGGCTACATGAAGATAGAAAGTTTTAATACTGTACTGTGAAATATTCCAGACAAAGCAGAAACATTTCCACAGAGAAAAGTGTTTGACACGTAAACTTTGTATATAAAAGACTTTGAATATAATTAAAATACTGTCCCATTTTAACTGTAGGTTTTAATAGTATTTCAACTTGTTTATATTGTAAGGCGACCTTGAGTGTCCAGAAAGGCGCCTAATAAATAAAATGTATAAAATGCTCTTTCTGACACTGGCTCCCATTGACTTACATTAGAATACTGTTGCCCCTCTTCCTCTAACTGCTGCTGTGAGCCTTGTCATTTTGATCTTAAAATGTTCTTATTAACCCGCTCTACATGGTCCTGTCATTTTTTTCCTATTCATAATATAGAACCTGGCTCCAAATTCACTCCTGTAACCGTGACTACTTCATTTGAGCGGCTCTGAACGCTGTGGGTGATGTCACACTCGCTGAGTCCACTTCTTTATACAGTCTATGGTTTGACAAGCTCTCCAACAAAAAAGTTACACAGTGCACCTTTAACTCATAAAAACAAAACTCTGGTGAAAGTTCTGACACCTGGTAATCTCTAGGAAGACGTTATTGCGTTGCCTGAAATGTTCCACAATATGACATTAAACATATTCTGCATTTATTCAGTTGCAGATGTTTTTATTGCTTGTTTCTATGGAGAATGGAGATAGATTATGTTTTTGTCATTTGGCAAAAATTTAACATCACTATGGAGACAAGCAAGCAAGGTGATGGTCCCTCCCTCGACTAGATAAAGTTACATAATACAGCTTTAAACTCTGTTGGATTGGCAAAAGTGTCTGACTGTGACTGCTAATGCTGCGATAGCCTGGACTACAACTGTTTTCCCTTTTCTGAAACTGATAGGCAGATTAATCAGAGAAACACAGCACTCTCGAAAAGTAGTAGTATTTGAAGTAGTAGTCGGGTAGCATGACAGCAGTTTTCCCTAGTGCTTGTTTATTCACCTTTGTAAAGTCAAGATGTAGTTGTGCTCAGTCAAAATGCTTTCACTTGTACCATTTGCGATCGACTCCTTACCTACTCTTCAGATGTAATTCCTTCCTATCTTCCTTTAACTTTTCTCTCTGAACTTAATTAAAGTTTTAAAGTACTATTGTGTCCGGAGGTTCCAGCTCTCTCAGAAACTGGGCCAGACCTGATGGTGTGCATAGAATCTGGAATCAATGTCTGTGATCTCAGAATAAACTTTTATGTCAGATTACAAAAACAAGGTTCAATGTGCAATGTTCAAGGTTCTTTATTTGTCATTCAAGCATGAGAGAGAAACACATGACAGAATAAAATGTGTTCCTCGAGGCCCTGTGAAAACAAACCTGATGTTATCATTATGGAAAACAAAAGGGACTGAATAGCAAAGCTAATGTATAGAAAATCTCTCCCCAACTATAATATTGTCAATCCTTGCCTAACCATGGTTGTGTCACTGGGCAAAACACATCAGTCTCATTGCCAACTCCAATCAGGGTGGAAAGTTGCAACAGGAAGGGCATCTGGCATAAAAAAACAACTGAATTATATTGCTGGTATATGAGGTTTGTGCAAATGTACACTACTGGTCAAAAGTTTTAGAACACCCTAATTTTTCCAGTTATTTATTTCAATTCAAGTCATGCAAGTCCAATGAATCTCTTCAAATGATACAAAGGTAAGTACTGAACAGAAAAAACAAGATAAAAGATAACAAAACACAAGTCCAAGCTCTGCCAAAACTACCTCAGGAAAAAAGAACAAGATGGTAAAGCTTGAAAACATGGAGTGTCCAGCACAGACTCCAGACTTAAACCCCATCGAGCTGGTTCTGGATAAACTGGACAGAAGAGTGAAAGCCAAGCAACCTACAAGTGCCACACATTTATGGAAACTTCTGCAACAGAACTTTCTGAAGAATATTTCTGTTGTAAAAAGATCGAGCCACGAGTGTGTTCAGCTGTTATATCTGCCAAAGGTGGACACTTTGATGAGTCAAAAGTTTAGAATATGTTTTGGTCTATAAATTGATTCCATGATCGAGACAAATTACTTATTTATTTTATGCTTTCATTTCAGAGTGCAATGTAAAAAACTGGAAAAAGTGTGTTGTTCTTAAAGTTTTGACTGGTAAATTTCTTTTATTTATTGATTAAGAAAAGTATTTTATTCAAACTAGGGTCATCAGAAGCATTGAGAATCAGATACTAATCAGTACTAAAACTAGTATCAAAACTAGATATTCATTTCAGTAAGTATCAATACTAAAAAGTTCACATCAAATGGACTTTCCTGAATAGCTTTGGAATGATCTTGAGCTGCATCAGAACAAATATAAGAGCACATAGATTAGTATCCGCCCATGGACCAATTTGAAACCTACCTGGACAACTCAGGGATTACACAGATATAAAGAAAGTACTATGATTTTAATCTTTAAAATCACATACAATTCTTTTCCTTACTATCAAAATCAACTTTGAAATGTTAGTATCATGACAAAACTAAGCAAAACAATAAATATAAAATCACCAATATGACGGAAGTTGCCAAAGCTCTGATCAGGTCCTCAATATGAAAAAATTCCCAACTTTGGCCCTCAAGATGAACTCACTCAGCATGAGGCCTTCACAGAGTTGAATAGGGCCCTAGTTAGATGTGGCAACCCCAACCTAATTACGCGACATGTCGAAAGATAAAAAGCTTCTGTGCACATAAAGGACAATAGAAATCTTGTGATGTGATAATTCCCATGAATCAAAGTGCACTGCCCTCCTGCTGTTTCCAATGTCACGTGTCTTTATGGCTTCATTAGCTGTAGCACAATTCCACTATTTTTAGTTCATGGATTCAAATGCACTTAAAGCGTCGTCTTGGCGAGTATAATATGGATTCACTTATTTTGCTGTGGAGTTGAAGCGAAACCCGGGCATGGCAGTTTTTCCACTAAATTGGCTAAAAAAACAGTGTGTATTATTTCGTAGTCTGCGCTATAAATGTTTAATTTTGGTACACCCACTGAAATAGGCTTACAGTTTGCTGCACTGATCCATCAGGACAATGCAAACTCTACACAGGAGGCATTATAATTGGTGCGTATTCTTTCTCATGTTTTATCACTGAAATCGAAGTTATATACTCTACCTTAAAGCTAGCGTTTTGTTCTAGCCAAACTCCTCACTGGGGATCCATGTACTGGTAAATGAAAGGTGATATTCAACGCCAAGGCAGGTTTCAAACTGAATCGCCGTGTGGGATTCATTCTAAGTATACATCAGCTGAGAAGAGTAGAAAAACGTGTACACAAGTAAGAGTAATGTCAAAATATTACTCAAGTAGAAATACACAGTAGTAAGTAAGTAAGTAATCTTTATTTATATAAAGCTTTTCACAGATATTTCTTGTCACAAAGACGCTTTACAGAGCATTACATTCAGCATTATTCTTTCAGTAGTGGTTCAAGAGATCACTGAAGTAATGTGTACGATATTTTTGATAGTTTCACTCAGCCCCAGCTCAAACTGTACAAATAAATCACAGGGTTTAAAAGTTCACAGCTCATGATTCATGTTCTCACACTGTACGAACTACTCCAAGAGCGCAAAACCTTCACAAGAGGCAACTGGATTTCAGGTTTGATATTCTTGCGACCTACGATTGCTGACCGGGAGCTAGTCGTGAGGTTTTAATTGGTTCTCGTTACCACATGTTTATTACACGAAGGACGACATAAGATTAAGCCAAAACTCGCTTCCAAAAACAGTCGCATAAGTGAAAAATCAGCTCAAAAAATGGCCCAAAGTTAGTGTATGCCCAGTTTAAGAGTAAAAAAATATTTGAGAAAGTACCACTCAAGAGAAGCTTAACAAATCTGGGCATAACATCTGATTTATCATTTTAAAGTGAATGTAATTAGAAAGACAAAACATTAAACAATGAACAAAAATGGGTATTTTCAAAGAATAAACACAGACTTCATATTTGAAGGAGCGGTACAAGAAACACAGATGTTCAAATCTTTTAATTTTGTCAACATGAAGCTTTTGTCACTTGACTTACTCACAATGGGAAGAAAAACTAAAACGAATATATATGTAGAATATATATGTGAAACTTAAGTAAGAGTACTGAAAATAGTACTCAAATAGGAGTAAAAGTGCACTGCTAAAAAGTACTCTGAAAGGCATAATTTCTTTACTGAAGTAAATACTCAAGAAACTACTACTACTACTACCCACCTTTATATCTCAGTTTTAATGGCGCTTGGCAACGGCTGATATTTCTAGAAACACAGTGAGCCGCCTGAAGCCAACAGAAGCTATCAAAGTACAAAAAGCTGAGCGGCGATGGTACAGAGGGGGAACATGGGAGCTGGTATTGGGTCCCGTGGGGGTATAGAGACTACAAGTGTCTGGTAATGACTCCAAAGGGCTGTCATCCGGCCTGCCTCCCTGCTATTACGCCGACGGACATTCATTATTGAAGAGAATCCTCTGATGCACTGACCACTTGAAAGAGAGGAGAGCAGGAATGATAGGAGAACGCTGTGTGCACTTTCACGTCCACAAGAGGGAATAAGGGGGACGGTTGGTTTTCCCGCCAGCATTGGGTTTTACAAGATCATCAGTAGGCAGTGGTGGAAAGCTCAAGTAAAAGTGTGGCTACATGGCTAAAAATGTAACTCACTTTCAATTACAAATATATAGCTGCCAAATTTGTACTTAAAAGCACATTGTGTAACTTTTCTGGTAGAGGGTCCATCAAATGTTTTTTCTCCATGAAGATATTACTGCCTTGATGGAATGTTTCACACTATGGTATTAAACCATTCTTCTATCTATTATCTTCTATCTTTCTTCTATTAAACCTTACTTTTATCTTCATGGAAATCAAATCAGATCAAGTTACAGATCAGATCTGTGGAGAGGCAACCCCGCTCTCAGTCAGGTTACGTTTACACTGAAACTTATCACTGTATCACCATATCACTGAATCACCATATATCAGAAACGATTTGTGTCCAGACGCGTTGTTTCTGTGTCCACACACCTGTCCACACAGTAACACGAAACCGCCTGAAATGCTAGTCACATGACTAGGCTGGCGTCATGACATCATGTGGGCGGTAAAAACAAGGAAGTGGAGCACTGTGTCTGAAGTTGCAGCAGCTGATTTCGAGCTGAGGAAGTTGGCAAGCGTTTTCAGGTGTCTAAACAGTGTCGGATCAGATCAGTACTCAGATGACTTTGTGGGAGCTGGCGACACCACATCATTTCAACTTGAATATGCACTAGTGTGGATGGGGCCTCAGAATGCCTGATTTTCTAGGTATTTTTGAGCTATAAAACCACCTGTAATTTAAAAAAATTTAAGGTAGAGGTGTTTAATGTCATAATGTGGGACATTCCAGGAAGAGCAATGACATAACCAAAGACACAAGCAGGTGATGGATCCCCTACTAGAAAGTGACAAAGTAAAACAAAAAACAAAACAAAAACAAAAACAAGCAAACAAAAAACCCTACATTTTTTTGCATTTAAAGAGCCTGTATCATGCTGTTTTCTGATTTAAACCTGCTGCTTCATGACATCACTAGGTGCAACAGAGCATTTTGAGCTTTGGAGATATAAACAGACTAATAGCAAAGAGTGAATGAAATAAAACACAACTCCAGGTATGTTTTTGATGAGGTAACAACATTATATCATGGCTAAAAGCTTACAAAGGTCATTTTTGCATAATATATGACCTTTAAAACTGAACACCTATATTGTACATTTCAATTAGCATTGTATTCTGCAAGCTCTGGCCAGTCAGAAAAAGCAGATTTAAAAATTTGCACAGTTGCAGTACAGTTTGTAATGAGCTACTTCCCACCCTTATTCAATTATGTGGGGGGCTGCTGGAGGAATCATGTATGGAAAACCTGGCACCATTCATTCATTAACATTACTGTAAAGGCACTGTAAACATACCAGGCCAGTACGTTTACAGCATCTCATTCAAACCGCACCAGAAGGAACACTAATGAAGAAGACGATGGCCAAAGGTTTGAAGATGGGAAAACACGATTCCTAAAGACACCCTATAGAAAGAAATTCACTTCAGAGATCACCCTCCCCTACAGCGCTTGTTAATATTGTCTGTGTGTGCACTAAGGGACTTTTCTCTCAGACATAACAGTTTAAAGGGACACTGTGTAACTTTGCTGCTCATCTCCAGGGAAATGTTATTGGTTTTGGAGACAAGCAGGTGACACCACTAGGCAAAGTTACAGGTCAGATCTCTGGAGAGTTCTTCATGCTGATAGTAGAAGAACGTGAATGATTTTTATTTATTTTTTTGACAATAAAAACTTTAATTGAATAAGTACAAGATAGATTCATTAAGAGCCTGTTAATGAACGTTTGCAGGTAAAAACAACAAAATATTTCATCGGAAGTGCCTTTCATTTAGACAGCCACTGCGTTTTTGGGGCTTAAAAATGCAAAAATCTGAAAGCACCCTCCAGAATGGAAAAGTTGAATACGCTCCGCTGCAGCGTTTCCGTCTACACTGCCCAAGACGCAAAACTCTGGTCAAATCTGCTCACGTCATGTACGAGTTTACATCACCACTTAGCTGCCTGGCATGCAAACCCAATTGAATTCCACACACTTTTGCTTCACCGTATGCACGCAGATATCGTCCCAAAAACGCTCATCTAAACACGGAATAAAAAGTCTGTTCAGACCGTCATCATATAAACGTAGCCTTAGTGTTACACCATGGAACTGTAGGCAAAGCAATTACTTCTCCATGGAGACAATCATAGTGACCGTCCACCAGAAAAGTTACGTAGGGCATCTTTAAAGAGCCCATATTACACTATCTATGTTATAATATTTCCTCATCACAAACTACCATTCACATTGTTTCATTCACACATGTTTAACACACAAATTCTGCATATTTAAGCTTCTTTCAGACAGAACATTTTCTGTTCCACCTTGTGATGTCATGTGATAATAAGAAAGTGCTCCACTGTGTTTTTAAAGTCCATACACTTTCACTAAAATCATTTGAATAATTTCAGCTCTAGGGTTACCAATCTCTAGTGTGATTCATCAGCCGGTTTCACTTCATGTAAACTTTCTGACCTCACAGCATTAGGATTCATTCGCTCAACGGTTGGTGGGTACTTTTTTGATTTAACCAGTCGCTGCTATTTGGTCATGACATATGTAATGCGCCGCTAACAGGGCTAACTGGTATATTGAGGTTTTCCCAAATTCCGTAGGAAGAAGGGCAATAATGTCTTTCCACTTGAAAAAATTCACCACACATTCTCACTGTTGCGGCTTTAAATGCTCGATCTCGGGAATCATTGCCAACACAGAATGTATGATTCTTCATAGTTTGGCTGGTGCCCAAACTCACACTTCCGGGGTTCTTGCAAACCATCTAGTGTATTCCGATTCCTGTCCTAGTCACTGGAGAGAAATGAAATTGAGTGGATGCACTAGGTGGTCAGTCAGTCTCTACTCAACTAAAGATATTAACTTGAAAACTACTGCTTCATAACATCACAAGGTGGAACAAAGCATTTAGAGCTTTGGATATGTAGACAGACTAAAGGGTTATGCAAACATGTCTGAATGAAACAAAACACAAATCCAGGTTTGCATAATACAGGACCTTTAAGTTACAATTCACTCTGAAGTTAAATAATTCAATCGGTGACACTATGAACATACATTATGACCCTCTACCGTGAGAAGGGATGGACCATAGAACAAAGTGGTGTGAGGAGTCTAAATGAGACAATTGAGAGATGTTCTTTTGCAGCTGCTGGAGCTCATCAGGCTCTGTAATGAGCTGTGTGTTTGTTGTTGTCACACAGAGAGCAGTGTCACCTACATCACCGAGCTCACAGAGGACTGACAGCTCCCTCCGAGTTAAGCTAACAGAACGTGAGCCCCGGTACTGAGATGTGATTTTTATGATGTACTTTGGAGATAATGGTCACACGTCTTTTCAGCACCAGCTTTTGTGTATTCTTTTGAACACCCACAGAAAAATCTAAATTTAAATATGGTCAAGAAGAGAAACAAAGGAGTAACTGGTGACTCAAAACATCAAGAGTGAGCAGAGGAGCATGCATATCTGAATAATAATAGCTTATGGATGGGTCAAGGAAAGTATTATAATTTATATTCAGTTTCAAAAATAATTAGTTAGAATCACGGATTTCAGACACATGGGGGCAAGACTATGGAGAACCAAAAATGACATTATTCAAAATAAATAAATACAAGAATAAATGTTGGAAAGTATTAGGGGCAAGACGAGACACAGTTTTCACAAGATGAGACACACAATAAATGGTGCATTCACACCTTTTTAGATGGCTTCTTTTTTCCTTTTCCTTTTAACTTTTGCCTTTTTTAAATTGTCCTCAGTTATTTTAGGTGGCAGTGGTGTATTACAAATGAGGATTTCTGGTTTCTCTTTTAACTCTGGAAGTTGCTCCATGTCCTGGTGTTGAGGATTGCTTATCTCTTCTAGTTTCAGAGGAGCTAAAGGAGGCTCTACCAATTCATGCAACAGTAGTCCTCGGACTTTGAGTATGTGTGTCAGTCAAATCTCCATGGTCATTTGGAGGAACTATAATGTTTGTGACCATCTCAACTTCAGCTACTATAGTGCTGGCTTCGGCTAAAAGTTTTACATCCTCATTGTTTTTAGGTCCAAGAAGTGCAGGGAGAGATTTCTTTAACACCTCCACATCATTAACCTGGAGTTCAGCTTCACTAATCTCGGATTTCAGAGGAGCTGAAGAAATTCTTGGACATCGTCTGTGGACTCTGGAGACTGGGGTTCCTCTTTGATTATAACAGTAGGCCCCTCATTCTCTTGAGTGTGTGTGTAATTGGTAATTTGGAAGAACCATGATTTTAGTGACAGTCTCAGCATTTTCAGTGTCTCCAGTTTTTTCAGATGCCTTCTTTTTTCCCTTCTTCTTTTTCTTAGGGTTGATAGGCAGGTTCAAATATCTATCCATGAAATCATCCATAGCATAATCACTGTCCATCAACTAGGGAGGAAGTGTTCCAAATAGGAAGTAAGCATGGGTACACTTCCGGCTCTATCACACTCCCTTAGTCCACTTGTTTATACAGTCCATGATTCTAACGCATTTTTGAGGGTAGACTTAGCGGACTGGGCTGTTTTGTTTGTTGACATAGTGGTTATGTTATGAATTACTGGTCGGACCCAAATATGCAGAGAAAAAAGATATTTATTCAACAAAAATAGTCTTGGAGAGGGGATAGATTCCAGGGGAGGCAGGATGGGTCCAGGTTGGCTGCAAATGGGAGGTAAGAGGAGACGGAGGCTGACCAGAGGCTTACGGAAACAGGCGGTGATGGGATGAGACTGGCTCCAAATGGAAGTGCTGGGATAGGACAAAAAGAAACTGATAAGTATCAAAAAAGTCTTCGGAAATCTCGAAAAACATACAAAAAGCCTAAGTTGTTCACCACTAGAATGATGGAATGATCTGGCACTGAAGAGAAGGTCAGCAGGCCTTTTATGGCAGGCGATGATTGGGATCCGCCCAGGAAACACCAAATAAGGTAAGGAGAGAAGGAGCAGGGAAAGGAGGGGCAGGATGAAACCCTCACAGGTTAGCGCCAAAACCAGAGACTGTATAAAAAAGGGGACTAAGCGAGTGTGACGTCACCCACAGTGTTCAGCACCACTCAAATGAAACACCAGGATCATGTAGAGCGGCTTAATTTGAACTCTTTAAGACCAAAATGACGAGGCTCACAGCAGCATTTACAGAGAGATGGGTGAGAATATTCCGATGCAAGTCAATGGGAGCCAGGGTCAGTAGGAGCTGGAAGGGCCTGTATGTGAAAACGTTATGCTAGACAAACTGCTCCAAAAATAAAGCAGGACACAACTGTTAAACTGATCAACAATTCTAAACACATCACTCCTGGAAGGGTCTATAATCTCCACTTTTGAGAGACTGACTGGTCAGCAATAAACCACATAAATAATTCAATATTGATTCATAGTGCACATCAAACTGGATGATTAATGTTGGTGCTTCTCATGGAGGGTTAGGGTCTCAGTGGAGTCGGACCTGGGGAGGAGAAGAGGGTCCTTCAGGTGTGCTGTTGAGTCCCTTCAGTATTTCTTCAAACAATAGAAAACTGAAACAACTCACCAGAATGCAATATAGATGTATTATCTGTCGACTGGAGCGTGCAGTGAGAGGTTAGGCTGCTTTCTATGCTTCTCTCTATCTATTATTTGACCTACATAAAGTTTTGCTGTTTCACATTTTTCACGATCTTCAAATCACACTAAAAATATACAAATCTGTGCAAAATAAAGATTGTTTAAGGCCAATCTTGCCACTTAAAAGACCCATATTACACTATTTTCTGATCTATCTTATAATCCTCATCACAAACATACCTGGAGTTGTGTTTTATTTCATTCCATTCACACCTGTGTAATGCACAAGCCCTGCATATTTAAGAGTTCTTCTCTCAAATAGAAAACACTTTTCACTGTGTTTTGAAACTCTATTCAAGTTCATTAGAATCACTTGGATCATTTCAGCCCTGGAATTGCCAGTCTCCGCTGAACTAACGGGTAAATGGCAGCTGTTAACCTGAAAAACTCTTTGGAGACACTTTGGAGATGTAGACAGACTAATAATAAAGGATTACTCAAATGTAAATGAAACAAAACACAACTCCAGGTATGTTTTTGATGAGGTAACAACATTCTAACATGGCTTAAAGCTCACATAATATAGGACCTTAAAGTTAACTAAGTCTGGGAAAAACTCCTTGTAATCCTCTCCACAGTGTGAGACACACATCCCCAGTTAAAGTCCTGCTCCTGCCATGTTCCTCCTCTCAGGCTCCATCACAGTTTATTGACTCTGCCCTAATGGCTCTCAGGGTAATGTCTACACGCTCCAAACAGCACACTCAGCAGCCTTACAGGTCAGTCAGCAACAAAAACACAGACGAATGTGGACAGTTGTGGATGGGGCCATTCAGAAAATCAACTGGGAAGGACTTAAAACAGACATGTGCAAATAAGTGAGATCAATGCTTATGTTGTATTGATTCTGGTGCTGAGATCTAGCCTGATTCATCAGCCGGTTTCACTTTGTGGAAACCGTCTGCCCTCGCAGCATTAGGATTCATTCGCTCGACAGTAGACGAATACTTTTTTAAATTTAGCCAATCGCTGCTATTTGGTCATGACGTATGTAATGCGCCAAATCCCATAGGAAGAAGGGCAATAAAGTCTTTCCCCTTGATAAAATTCACCAAACATTCTTTTTGTTCCGACTTTAAATCCTCAGTCTCGGGAATCGTTGCCAACACAGAATGTATGTCTTCATCTACATCCATCTTGACTGCTTTGTTTACTGTTGTGCTGTACCACAGAAGGGACCCGGACAAGCGCTTGAGTTTGACGTCATGGCTTCACAGCTCTTCGGTGTACAACTTCCGGGGTTCTTGCAAACCATCTAGTGTATTCCGATTCCTGACCTAATCGCTGGATAGAAGTGAAATTGAGTGGAGACATTAGGTGGCACCAGCCTGGCAAACTGAGGTCCTGGTATGCAGAAAAAATGCAATACTGTGGAAGAACTGTGGTGGTGAAAGGAAGATTGAGGTGGTATTACTTGGAATAGCAGGGTGGGAATTATAAGAGAGAATGTATTAAACGAATGTGCAAAATGAACTGACGGTCATTGACTCGTTTGAGAATGAGTCGGCTGTTTTGAACGATTCCTTAAAGTTGCACAATTTAACTTTTCTGGTGGAGGGTCCGTCACCAGCTTCTCTCCATGGAGGTGTTGCCTGGAAAGTTCCACTGTATGGCATTGCACTTATTTATTTCTACGGAGACAGCAGGTACTTGACCAATCTGTGTAGAGGCGAACCCACTCACAGTAAGAATGAAAGTCAATTAAAAGATTGTTGAGAGTAAAGAGTACTGAGTAAAAGCAAGATAGATACATTTAATGGAACATTCCAGAAAAAGCAACAGCACTCCACCAGAAAAGTTACACAGTGCACCTTTAATAGGAAGTGATTTTTTTGTTTTCTTTTCAAATTTTAATGCATTTTTATTCTGATCCAAAACACATGAAAAGAGGCACATTTGGCAACACAGGTGACAGTTTTGTGAACAAAAAAATGACATTTAGTTTTTCAATTATTAGTAAGTGCAACATTTTCTTTTGATTTTCATAATTTCAAAGGGTAAACACACTTCCACTCAAAGTTTGAACAATTTTAATCAAATCTGAGCCTTGGTCATTTCTCGTTCTGATTACTTTGTAGATAAAATGAATCCCCACATTGGCTTCTGTCATATAAATAAATAGTTAAAAAAAACAGTCTTTTAAACAGCTCTTTGAAGTGAACAAACCCAAAAGATTCAGATCCCACAAAAGAGCCAAAAGTCCCAACAACTAAACATGGCTCAGTTTGAACAGTTGGCCTTGCTCACAAACTCTCGTCTCACTTTTGAACCATGATAGAAGAACACCACATGCTCTTTCTTCCATATTTGCTTCTCATCCCAGATTCCTTTTCTGAATACAAACTGATTCCATTTAGTCTCACGTTTTCACCAGTGGATGCTTTTACACATTGCGTGGACTAAATGATTTCCTAAGCTAGTCTCTTCTATGGGACGGGAGGGCACGAGTGTCTGGAGGTACGCACTGTGCAGGAGCTCTGTGGGGTTGCAGGTCGTTGCATCAGAGCAAAGAATCCTCAACTCCACGCAGCGAGTCGATTAACATTACACAAATGGCTCCAGCTCCATGGATTACAATTATTACTTTAACCACAGGGATAAAGTCAAACTGTGAAATATTGTAAGATGTAACAGATCGGTTCACAAGAGGGAGGTTGCTATGAAAGTTCCAAAATGGCAAATGGCAAAATTTTTAGTGACAATCTGAAACATGGATGAGGTGAAGATCCTAACATTTGGTTAATTGTACTACAGAGTGACAGACGGATTTACCAGTAGTGTTGGATTGTGTTTCAGTGTTTTGGATGATTTATGTCTATGAGAGATTTACACTACTGCCACAAACATGGTGGAATTCTATGGTAATGGACCTTCCTGAAGTCTTCACAGTCTCCAAAAATGTGCATGAATCAATTCAAATGCAACTAATGATGAGGGAAAACCATTTTAATATAATGTGTGTGCTTTTCTGGTGAAGGCTTCTCTTTGGAGATGTTATAGGTTAGCTTGGAATGTTCCACAGTATGGCATTAAACCTGCCTATCTATGTAAATTGGATTACATGTCAGGTTTGTGGAGAGATGATCCTGTGCACAGAAATAAGACAAGCATGTGGCAGAACCTCCACAAGAAATGTTACACCTTTTAGTTAAAGCTCTCCATTGTTACACAGAGCACCTTTAGGTGAAGAATACACTTGTGGCAGCTGTTGTGTAGCTGCACGTCACCCACACAGCTCAGTCCATCAGAATAAAGAAGCAGGTTGCAACAGAACGAGCAGATGGTGTAAAAACACTATCACCCCCCATGCGACTGGTTAACTGTGAGAGCCACCATTACAAAAGAGCAAACAACATTTGTCCGAGTACAGGCGTTGAGTATAAGCAGGTCAAAATAAGTCCACTGTGAGCTGCCTGCATTTATTCAGAAGTGTTTTATTGTCTGATCATTAGGCAGTGCATGTTAGCATGCTAGTTGTTGTAAGTCTTACCGTGAAGGCAAATTCACTCTGGTGTCTGAAATTCGTGAAAACCTTTCTTTATTAATAAAAAAAAAGTCACACCCGGAACGCATAAGTGCAGAATAACTTTGGACCTCAAACTGTTTCAAATAATGTTATAGTAAAAGAGTAAAAATCCAGTAGAACCTTTAAGCATTAGAAATAAAAAGGTACTGCTGATGATTATAGTGGCAGCATAAAAGAAAAATGAGAAAAATAGCTGTACTACAACAAAACCAGGAAGGAAAGGTCAACAGAATGAGTTCTGTTTACACACTGAGTGACTGAGTGAGATGAAGCGTTGAGTGGCTGACAAACACAGGTCAGACAAACTGCTTTTACTGTTCCCATAACTACACTAATGCACTAACTCTTGAACATGCAGAGGAAAAGGCTTTATGAACAGTGTGTTCTGCTCCGTGTGCAGGCTGCCGTGAACAGTGGACTCTGCACAAACCTGTTTACACATCTCCTCAGGGTCTGGTTCCCAATGAGATAATGAGCTTCCTGATGAATGGAGATGAGGCAAAGATCGTGTGTCACAAACAGGCCTGTCTAAATTGGGATAAGGATGGAGCTTCGGAAATTATACATCCTTTCTCTGGTTCTTGAATTCAATACTGTGTGAATGGTATTGTAGTTAGTTTGTAAGAAGTGTGTTGTTTTTTTTAAAGGTTTGCAATAACTAGTGTAAAAGACATAAAAAAATCTGGAGATCAGCCTGGACTGGTTTACCCTCAGCCCGACCTCGAATAAAGCGTCTCAGATGGATGGAAAATATAATAAGATCCACATCAGATCCACCATTAGTATTACAGGAGCAGAAGGTCGATGTGGGAGATGATTTCCATTATAATCCCCATTAAAACTTCTTAGGATGAAGAGTTGCTGCACTGTTTTTGTTACAGCTCTAAAATGATTAAAATCACCATCTATAGTAAAACTTTAAAAGTGAGTGTTCCAAAGGACACCAAAAAACGTGAATAAATGGAGCACAGTGAGATGGTTATCCATCATCTTCACAGATGGTCATTCATAATTCATGGGGAACAGTTGAGAATTCAGAGCCATGCAGGGACGAGAAAGTTCCTGCATGTGCACAAGGCTTTGGGCAACATGTATCTATTAGAATACATATGTAAAAGAGCTTGTCCAGTCTTGTACACACTCCATTACATTATTTACATAGCAAGTAATATTTGTCCCATCCTACTCATGAATACTCAGAAATAAATGGGCTCTTATCACATGCGTTATCAGTGAGAAGCCATGTTAATGCATAGCAATAAGTCCCAACAGGTGGTGGAAAGTATGTAACATATGTAGCATAAGACACTGAGCAATGGAAGCTACAGCCTATTTGGCATGAAAATGAGGTCTGAAATAATAGAAACATGCAAATGGCCCTGACTAATTGGTTTGGTTGATGAATGAAAGGTTGAAACGTGACAATGAAAAATCTGCTAAGAGATTCTGTGTCAGCGTGTCACTTGTATCTGCTCCAAAGTGACTAACAGTACAAATGTGTCATGTAATCTGTATCCATGAAAGCCCCTTGAACTATAAACTGTAAGAGACGTGTCAGATGACCTCAAAAGTTTGACTTGTTCAACACCAACACCAAGATGGAGCTGTGCAGTCACCATAATTACTGTACTGACTGTTCTGGTGGAGAGTGCATGGAGATGTTATTGCTCTGCTTGGAATGTTGAATGTGACTTTAAACATTTCCATCTAGCGTTTATTCATTACGGATGTTTCTGTTGTTCAAAAATACAATAATTCCTTTTGTGAATACGGGCGACTCTCCACAGATCTGAAGTGTAACGTAGTGTAGTGCTATAACCTGCTTGCCCGCGTGGTAGGTTTAATCTATACTGTGGAACATTCTAGACCAAGCAATAACATTATAACATATACTGTATATCATGTAGGTGTTTCCTTTGCAATAGGGAGAAGGTTTTTGCTATTTTTTATGTTATCCAATAAGATTTGTGCCGTGGAGAGTTGATCAAGTAACTTCTAAGACTAAATAATAAATAATAAGGGACCACAGGCAAAACAATGTTTTTTATCTTTTGCTTTTTGGTAAGTTTGATCCCTTAGCATATAAGCTGTCATGTGGAAACACAATTTCCCATTCTGCACTGAAAGATGTTTTAATATTAACTTAATCAACTTACCTCCATAGAGTTCCCTGGGACATGGTTTTCTTAAAATGCATTTTCCACCACAGGGAACACCCCTTAAAGTAGCAAAATGTCTTTCTTCTACTTAACACGATTTAGACCTAAGGATATTTTGACATCTATTTTAAGATTAATTTTTGGTCAAATTCACTCAAATACTAAAGAAGATATCTAAAATCCCCTCTGTATATGTTTTAGTATCTAATATGTCAACAAAAAGAAGCAAGAAATTCTGGCTCTTGTCCCAAACATTGTCCTATTGTTAATATAAAAGCTATATGATAAAAAGCTTTTTCTTTCACTTGCAGTTCCTCGACTTATTAATGACACAGTATATTTAAAAATGGTTTATAGGGACTATCCTGCTTTATTGTTATTGTGTCAGTGGCATAACGTAGTTTCAATATTATTGTTTACTCAGGTTTACACAAGAATGCTTGCGGGTAAAAATGTCAAAATATTTTATTGGAAGTGGCTTTTGTTTAGACGGTGACAGCATTTTTGGGGCTTAAAAATGCAAAAATCTGAAACCACCCTCCAGAGTGAAAAAGTTGAAGCCACTCCGCCTTAGCGTTTCTGTCTACACTGCCCAAGACGCAAAACTCTGGTCAGATCTACTTACGTCTGGCATGCATACCCAATCGAATTCCACACACTTTTGCATCACTGTATGCAGATTTCCTCCTGAAAACGCTCGTCAAAACGCAAAATAAAAAGTGAAGACGCGATGCCACTTTTGTGTCTTCTGTTCAGACCGTC
This sequence comes from Boleophthalmus pectinirostris, assembly GCF_026225935.1. NCBI lineage: Eukaryota > Metazoa > Chordata > Actinopteri > Gobiiformes > Gobiidae > Boleophthalmus > Boleophthalmus pectinirostris. The sequence goes on along the minus strand of NW_026570971.1, from coordinate 14,612,219 downwards.
ATCATATAAACGTAGCCTCACTTTTCACTCACTTTTGAGTTGAAAGCTACAACTATTATTACCAGTACTACTACTACTACTACTACTACTACACTAATTCATCAGGCTAATGCAGTGACTGGGACCTGTGCTCCTTAAGAAGCCCCACACACTTCATGATTTACAGTCTCACAGCGTCTGAAAAACCATCATGTATTTGACTCCTACCGAGCCACTGTTTTCTCATGCAATCAGTCAAGTCAAATCAATGCCTGGGAAACTCGACCTTGAGCTCCTCCTCGAAGGTTAAAGTGGCCATAAAGCAGCGTTGAGAAGCTGTCCGTGCCTATAGGTTGATTAGTGTACGTGAATAATGGATGTGCATGATATGAATGGCTGGCTTGTATTGTGTGGAGGAGCTATGGGCCCCTCGCTCATATTACATGCAGGAAATGAATTCACCTTATTTCTCTGGGGCGAGCCTGTTTATCAGAGTGTGTGTGTTTGACGTGTGAGTGGGCTTGTTTTGTACACGCACACACATGTTGGGTTTCCGTGCTTGCTGGAGACATAAAATTGAGTTGAATTCATTTCCTGGAGATCATAAGCTTAACCATAGTTACTTGCCTAAACCTTAATCTGTTATAACCCATGTGTTATGTAATTAAATAATTTACGTCATTAGGACCTAAATTAAGTGTGTGTGCAGAATTTAGTCTCTATAATGTGATGATGCACACACGTTGGATTCATGTTTAGTGTGGGAACAAAAACTAAAATCCTAACTATCTATAACCCTAACCCCTAAAAGCTGATATCTAACCAAACCATTCAGATACAGTTCCATCAGAGAATTCTTGTCTTCCAGCTTAATTTTTAGGCATTGAAGATGTTGTGATGTCATTCATTTCATTTCAACTCAACCTATAAATTTGAGTAGGCTTGAGTCTCACAAGATTTAGTAAACACGTGCACCAACAATGTAGTGAGGCTGACGCCACCTAGTGTCTCAGCTCAGTTTCATTTCACTCCAGCGACTAGGTCAGGAATCTGAATACACTAGACAGTTTGCAAAAACCCTGGAAGTTGTAGACAGCACACCCATCAATCAGCGAAGAGCTCTGAAGCCGGAATTTACTTGGACACCACTGAGCGTTCTGGTGCATTACATACGTGACGACCAAATAACAGCGATTGGTTAAATAAAAATAGTACCTGCCTACCGTCAAGTGAACGAATCCTAATGCTGCGAGGTCAGACAGTTTCCACAAAATGAATCCGGCTGATAAATCAGGCTACCATCAATGTGCGAGTGAGCTTCTTTTGCGCACACACAGGTCAGTATGGGACATAGACTTGCGCTTATTTTCTGGAGCCTAATCATGACAGACTCACAAAGATCAGCTTTCATATCTAACCTAATCCTTCAAGGTCCTATATTATGCAAAATCCTTGTGAGTTTTAAGCCACGTTATAATGCTGCTACCTCATCAAAAATATATCTAGACTTGTGTTTTGTTCACGTACACATTTGAGTAATCCTTTACTATTAGTCTGTCTACATCTCAAAGGCTCGAAATGCTCTGTGCCACCGTTACCTTTAGTTCAGTAGAGATGGGCAATTCCAGGGCTGAAATTACCCAAATGATTCTAGTGAAGAGGTATGGAGTTTAAAAAGACAGTGGAGCACTTCCTGTATTACCACATGACATCACAAGGTGGAACAGCGTGAAGAACTCCTAAATGTGCAGGCTTTGTGTGTTAAACATGTGTGAATGAAACAAAACACAACTCCAGGTATGTTTTTTGATGAGGAAACAACATTATAACATAAATTCAAAAAGAGCATAATCTGGGCTTTTAAAGTATGATCAAATTTCAGTCCCTGCATGACTAAATACACATGTACACCCACAGACACATGAGCACGACCAGAGCTGGAGCAGATAGGTTTCAGCTGACAGCATCTTCCCTATTGGGCTCAGAGCTCATTACAGCGGACAGGCCTTTAATCTGTGTGTGGTGCTAAGCTGATAGGACAGGGACAGATTGGAGAAAACGGGACAATTTATCCCCCAAAAATCAGAAGCGTTTCTCAGAATACAAGCTAACGGGATGTACCATCACAAGCGGACGCCACAACCAGCTGTGTCTTGTGTGCTAACAAGTTTGAAGTCTGAAGTCTGAAGCCGATATTTTCAGCGGGACAAAAAATGCTGTGATCAGTTTTCAGTTACACGTACACAAGAGATAAGACTAAAATCACAATCTATATGACGTTGTATAGTTGTGCTAAAACAGTCAGGGCATTTTGTTGGATTCTTGATTGCCTGCTTGTCTGAACAGCACAACAAAGAGTCTTGCCCAAGGACACAACATTCTGTATGTATTATGTTATGATTGTCAGCTGTATCTTGACAAGCTGAGGCACTATGAAAAAGTGTATTATTGCTACAGAAATGATTGCGATAAACAATAATATTGAACACCATGTTCAACTGTAAGAAAAATATAAAATCTTTAATAATTCAACTGCACAATGGAAATCACAAGTTAGTAATAATTCGTATCTATAGAGTTGTGGATCAATCATTATTCCACACTCCATCCATCCATCCATCCATCCATTTTCGTCCGCTTATCCGGGGCCAGGTCGCGGGGGCAGCAGCCTAAGCAGGGACTCCCAGACTTCCTTCACCCCAGACACGTCCTCCAGCTCCTCCTCCTTATTCCACACTCTGTAGTTGAAATGTGAAATGCGAACTGTTGAAAGCTGAAATTTAGAAAAATGTACCCTAACCCCCAATTTACACGAAGGCTACGTTTACACGTAGCCGGGTATGTTGAGAGACGAATATTTCCCTCCCTCCATTTTCCAAAATAACATTGTGCACATAGCATTGTTTTCAAAAAAGTTTTCCTTTGCATCAACCTGCATAAATCCGCCATCGAGCGCCATCATAACTACGCCAAGCCTCTGGGCAGCACCTGGATTAGATTCAAACCTGTTCATTTCATTGCAGTTTTAAGTATAACTAAAAATAACTTGAAAAATGTGCATTACTGGGCAGGCTCGTCTCTCCACAGATCTGTAAAAATCTAGCAAAATTGCTGACCCCGACCCTCATCCGTCTCTGGTCATGGTGCAAATGCAAACACAAGAAAAGTGTTTGCACCAGAAGAAATGTGACAGACATCAGAGCAAAAGGGAAACATTGGTCGCAATTTTGGCACGTCAGCTTCTAAAACTCTGTTTATCTCACTTTACTCGCAAACGCCAAACCATAGTTTTCCAGAATCTCCACTCTAGCCAAAGTTTTTAGAAAAAAATGTTTTCAGAGGCGAAGTTGTCATTTATGTGTGAAAAATGAGTACAAATGAAAGGAAATGTCTCAGTTTTTAAAAATACCCGTGTACGTGTAAATGGGGCCCAAAGCAACCTGCTTGTTTGCATGCAGAGCAGTGTACACGCAACATACACGCAGGCATCAGTCAATGCGAGTATTGCAGCCACGGCTTGTTATTGCTGTAAAAGTCAGTCTCATCAACTTTTGTATTGTGACTTAAAATGTAATTCAATCAATCTACAATGAATATGTAGCAGCATAAAAGTTTGGTGTTTAAACGTGAGAATATACAGAGGCTGGCGTAGCATGAGCAGCTCTGATGTGACGTCTCTGGTGTAATTTAACTCTTTAAAAATCCACATGTAACTTTGCCTACATTACATGGTAATGCAAACAGCAGCCTAGTAAATTGTGCCGATTTAAAATTTTGCATTGGCCCAGAAGAAGAAGATTCGTCTATTATCCAACAATTCTAAATAAACAGACAAAATCACTATCTTCCACCTTTGGTATGTATTTTTACTTTGAGGTAAATTAGAATGCTGATTAAAGAAAAACAAACAAAAAGGAAAATTACAAAACTTTTTTTGTTTTTTTTTGTTTACTTCAAATCAGGACTTTTTCAGTCTAGTGTCAGCAGAAAGTGTTGGCTCAAGTCATTCCTGCCAATACAAACAACTAACTAGTTTTCTGAAGAAGAATCTACAGAGTACAGGTTCTATTCAATATTTCATTCAAAGTTTGTTTCACTGCAGATTCTAACTTTGGAAAATGTTTAAAAAGTCTGAAAACACACAAGCCCCATTGGTAAGTATTCACATCAACTCTCCTAATGCCTTTTTGGGCCAATTAGACATCTTCACTTATAGCCTGAGTGACTTCGTGGCATCTCAGCCCAGAAAGAAGAAAGTTTGGCTCAGCTGTGTGCCCTCAAAGGCTGAAGAGTGCCTGACCTGTGCGAGCGGATCTGGGGCAAGACAAGAGACACCAGGAAAAGACGAGAAGAAAAGGAGAAGAGGAAAAGAAGTGGGTACACCAGCTTGAGACTGTACCCAAGTAGGTCTGGTAGGTGAGAGGACGGAGGTGAGGTATGAGAAGCAAAAGGAGAGTGAGAAAAAGAGGATAACAAGGGACAGAGTGCAGAGAGAAGTTAAAGAAGCACTATGAAACTTTTCTGATAGGGTCCACCACCATTAAAATAATTTATTTCCATGGAGACAGTCAAATGACACCATGAGACACAGACACAAGTCAGATCTGTGGAAAGGTGAGGTACTGTCTTTAGCAATAAAGCTGTAATTTAACAAACACAAGATTGAAGGGTTAAATGTCAGACACGTTACACAAGACATTTACAAGAGACAAAGACAAAAAGAGGGAGAGAGAAAGAGATAGAAGAAGGAGAGAACATACAGAGCAAGAGAGAGAGAAAAAGAGACAGGAAGAGAGAAAGTCAGAGAGACAAAGAGAGAGAGAGGGAGAGAATGACAGAGGGGGGGCAGAGACAGAGAGACAGAGAAAGGGAGAGTGAAAGAAAGAGACAGAGAGAGAGAGAGAGGGAGAGAAAGACAGAGAGAGAGAGGGAGGGGGACAGAGACAGAGAAAGGGAGAGTAAAAGAAAGAGACAGGAAGAGAGAGAGAGAGAAAGAGGGGGACAGAGAGTGCAACAGGGAAAGGGAGAGAGATAGAAGAGACAGAGAGAGTAGAGAAAGAGACAGGGATAGTGAGAGACAGGGAGAGAAAGACAGAGAGAGAGAAAGAGACAGACGGGGGACGGGGACAGAGAGAGAGAGAGAGACAGGGAGAGAAAGACAGAGAGAGAGAAAGTGAGAGACAGGGAGAGAGAGAGAGAGAAGAAAGAGAAAGGAAGAGACAGATAGAAAGACAGAGAGAGAAAAACAGGGAGAGAAAACAGGAAGAGAAAGACACAGAGAGAGAAAGACACAAGGGAGAGCGAAAGAGAAGAGAGAGAAAGAAAGACAGGGAGAGAGAGAGAAAGAGACATGGAGAGAGAAACAGATAGAGAAAAACAGGGGGCTGGGCAACGACAGAGAGAGACAGAGAAAGGGAGAGAGAAAGTGAGAGAAGAGAGAAGGACAGAGAGAAAGATATAGAGAGAGGGGGACAGAGACAGAGAAAGGGAGAAAGAAAGATTGACGTGAGAGGGACAGAGAGAGAGAAAGAGAGAGAAGACAAAATGAGAAAGAGCGAGAGAGGAAATAATGGAGAGACAAAAAAGGAAAGACAGAAGCAATGAGCTGAGCGCGGAGTGAAAAATGAAATATCGATTAGCTTAATTGGAGCTATTAAAGCGTACTGTATTTTTCCATTGAGAGCAGACGGGGAGGAAGAGAAGGAGTTTGGAAAGGAGAGGAGACAGGAGAACGGAAAGAGCAGAGGAGGAAAGATGAGAAGAATTTTACCCAACCCAAAACGCCCTGTAATATCATTAAAAAGTTACCAGCAACTCACTTTAGTACCATGAGTCACCGAAATGCTGAAATACTCTTACTGTTTAGTACCTGCTGAAGACTTGACAGCAGAAATGTACAGAGACAGTGCATTCTTTTCCCCAGTGGACAATGAGAACATGCCTGCAGCTATACTGAAATCAGCTTTCATTGCATCTATCATTCAAACAAACCCTGAAATCCTCCCAAGGTACAGTAAACCCTACAAACAAAGAACGTGAGTGTATTCAGAGGATGTATCGTCAACTGGAGGAGATAAACGAGCTTTGTTCATCTACAGCTTGTGTGAGTCATAAAGAACAGTGAGGAATACAGCAACCAAACGCAACTGTAAGAGAGAGAGAGAGGGGTGAAAGAGGGGTGAGAGAGGAGAGGAGAGAGGGGAGGTTCATCTGAAGTGAGGAGGAGTACGTCACTGCCCCCTTCACAGAGCAGAAGAGTAACTCGTGAATTCATCATGCCCCGAGAGAGTTGTGTTATAGAGTGTAATTCTAAACAACTATGTCAGTGACTTTCTATGAAAAAGTATGGATGTGTGTGTGTGTTGGGGGGTGTGTGTGCTTTACACACACACATGCACACCGGCTTATACTCCGGTGCTTATATATTACATTTTTCACACTGACAACCTTGAGAGGGCGCTCCAGGCTCGTGTGTCAGTATCTGCTGCTCCTATTACTCCTGTACCACTGTCACTTGACTCTACTGCACATTTCTCCTGCAGAAAGAGCCGCTGTCCTGCTGCAAGTGATGAAATATTCAGCCAAAATCGGTAATCAAGAAACAGAAAGAAAGTTTAGAGTGAGCGAGAAACTTGTGAGGGACTGGGGAAAAGCGGGGATGGAGAACACAGCTTCATGATAACTGAGAGGATGCACCATGCATCTACAAAGCCTGGACTTTAGTGACAACCGAAACCATCCTGTCAGAATTCAGAAAGGCCGGAATAATTCTAACCGGAAGTGATGCTGAGTCTGACGACAGCTACACAGAAGAGGAAGTGGTGCTCTGTTTACCTCTGGAGGTCCTGGAGTTGCTCAAAAGTGACACCGATGATGAAGAATTCAGTGGATTTGGTTATTTGGAGTGAGATGGAGAGTTTGATGAACTTGTTATGTTCTGTTGTTTATTCTATAGTGAGCTGAATAATAATGTTCATATGTGACCCTAGTCTGTTATTCTCTGTTCTATTGGTATTACTATAGCTTGCCTTTCAAGATGAAATATCGGTTCCTGGTCTCTGATTTTATAAAATAAATTTCCCCCAAAAAGTGTGACTTTCTGGAGCGAAAAATATGGTAATTAAATGCCTATTACCATTGTACATGCATCATTGTCACACCAAACTTTATACACTAATCAGTGGATAATGGTTTATGTTTCATCGGCATTTAACTGTACTTCATCTAAGGCTTGCCGTGGCTCTTATATTTACAAAATTTCTTGTGGCCACTAAAACTAGTGGCTCTCGGGCATTTTTGTTTTGTAAAAGTAGCTCACCGGAGGAAAAAGTATGGAGACCTCTGATCTATAAAATTATGACAAACTAGGAGCTAACTAAGGAGCTAGCTATGGACATTTGACATGCTACAAGGAAGAAGATACTAGAAAATACTCCGAGACATTCCAGAGGAAATACTTTGAGGGAATGGACCATTTCATCACCAGCCGAAGAGTGAGGCCTTTCCTGTTGTGCTGCATTCTAGTCACGTTCTAGTCCTGGTTTAGTCCTGGTCCAATCCTGATTTAGTTCTGGGTTTTGTCTCACTTTAATCCCAACTTTTTTAATTGATTGCGAAAGTGTGAACACATCCTAAATTGACAAAGGAGAAGCTGGATTCTGGTCAGATGACATACAGACCGCCTGTTACACTAACTACAGTGTGGTGTGTATTTGACCAGCACAGAGCAGGTTCACTTAGGTTCAGGCTATAACACACGTCTAATTACCTCTGAACCGCTCCAGACCACTGTGTTGTTCTGAAAGACTCTCGCACCTCCCCTGGGACCCACAGGCACAAAGCTCTGAGGTCAGTGTAACAACACACAATCACACTAAGTCAAAGTCACACACACACATTCCTTAAGTAGCCCACTGACTATCAGTTTGGGAACCCACATAAATCAACTTAAAGAATGTTTCTTACGCATGGCAGAGGTGACACAAGGAGTTTCTTTTAAATCAAGGATCCTTTATCGACGTGTGCATCGAGCTCTTGAGCATTGACTGGAGCCGTGTGGGGATAGTGTGTCCAGTTGCTCAGACAGTCAATGTATAGATAGTAGATAATAGCATTGGACAGTGGACACTGCAGCAGGAGAATGGAGAGCTAAACTGTGAACTTTAGAACTATTCATTCCTGTAGAGGTGACTGGTTCAAAGTAATAGATGTGAGTGGTGAAAATGTTCTTTTGAGTCTGAGTAGTTTGAGAGTGAGAGATAAGATTAGACGTGTAACTTAGTGGTGCAAGTAACCCAAACTTAAAAATCTATGTCAAATGTATAGACACACCTTCTCATTCACTTGTTTTTTTCTTTATGTTTACTTTCTATATTTTATGCACATATGGATGACATCAAATATAAGATGCAAGATATATGGAATTATGCAAAAAGTATAGTAACACTTTATTTTCAAATCCTCAAAATAACTGCCTTTTGTTTTGTTGACAGCGTTTCAAACCCTTGGCCTTCTCTCAATCTTGAAATGTTTTTCACTCCAGATGTGCCATGTCAGGGTCAAGAAATGCCAAAAGTAGAGACGTAATGATATCCAAATCTCTCAATATGATATTATCACTATATGCATCTCACTGTACGATATTTATTGCGATATTCTGGAGAGGCTGATATAATTGTAGATAGGATGCTTTTTTGCTTTTAAAATACCATGAACAAAATTTGGCGAGAATTATTACTCTCATAATTCCAAGAATTCAAGTAAAAAACATATAACATCAAGTTGTCTGCACTGAAATGAATCATGGGATATGTAGTTCCTGATGTTTATTAGCTATTGCTACTATAAAAAATGTATTTGAGCAAAGAAACTTGTAATTTGATATATTGTGACAGCCCACGATATTATTGTGAGACTTTTGACATTTTGATTATTGTTACATACCTAGCCAAAAGTGGTCAAAGCAAAGGATGTCTAGTTTTACATTTTATTCTAATCTAGAGAAAGTATTGAGTTATTTAGTGTTTTTTTGTTGTTGTTTTTTTTTATACCGTCAGTGCGAATCAAAAATGTAAATAATCATGGAAATAAAGAGAAACTTCAATCAAAAAGTCTGTCCAAACTTATGACTCGTAGTACTGGTAGTGACTTACTTATTTACTCATGAGGAACCCAAAAATGTAAAAGCACCTCTAATTAAATAAAAATGTAATAGATCACTGCCCATGACCCCTGATCGTAAACAGTTAACACCTCACACGACTGTTTAGCATTTGACCATCGAGGCACACATGACATGCACAGAAAAATGTCCGCTCCAAATGTCAAAGACTTCTTAATGTAATACAGTCTACTGCACGAGACTATACATTAGGATCCTTAAATGTTATCATACATTACCTAATCACACACTCACATGCATACGGCCCTGACCTTTACACCTGACTGCATCTATGGCGGCTGAGAAAGGACAAAACTTGGATTAAATGAGCTCTTAATAGAAACGAATGGTGGTCCACGGTGCTGCGTTGATCATTAATTATCATCTGTTGAGCTAAAGGTTAACATGTGCAGCACAGAACCCCTGAAGCAAAGAGAGATGAGCTGGCTCCAAGGGTCTGGCCGGAGCTTCAGGTTAACTTCAAACATGCTGCCAGAGAGAGTCCTGTCAGAAAACTAACAGTGTGGAACCTGGCATGGATCCATAAAAGAAATTTCAAAGCAATTATGGATTATATGTCTTTGAAAAGATTTGAGGGGAATACAGTGCAGCTCTAAGGAAGTGTTCGGAAAGTGTGGATGAAGCACTTTTTGTGTATAGAAAAGAAATGCCTCCAAATTTGCAGACAGCATTATGGTGTAAAAAGGCATGTGACTGGAACTGGAACTAACCAATGGAGCAATGAACAACGATCTTGAGGAGGAAAAACATTTGAATGGAGAGTTTTTAGCTGGTCAGCCTGTTTCATTTTAAAATTATAAATAATGAAAACAAAAATGGGCAAACAAACAAGCAAAAAACTCCCACAACCCACTCCTCTCATCACACACAAAAAACTACACAAAAACCAAATCATTCTAGCTTGTCAGGCTTTAGTCAAAAGGATTGGTATAGAAGGAAAGAACAAAGAGTTAAAGAAAATACGCTTTTTCCTGCTATCCTTGTAATAATCTATGACACTGACCATTTTGTCATATTTTGGTTGATGTAACATTGATGTAAATCGACTCAATAAAAGAAGCAGGTTTACTGTCTTCTGGGTTGAAAACTACAACTCTGACCATAAATGTCATCACAACAAACAGGCAAAATGGCTACGCAATCCTGCTCAGTCCTATATAGGTATCACCACAAGAGAAAATAGCATTTCAGAATGAACTGGTGGTGCATGGGCTGCTTGTATATGTTTACATTAGATGTGAGTTAAAGCATGTCCATATATGCTGTTACACTGACTGGAGCAGTGCAGGCCTGGTCCAGGGGGAGCATGAACTAAGAACAGTGCTGGGGATGTTCGAAAACAGGGATGTTGGAGATTTCTCAAATATGCTTACTTGACCTAGCCAGGTTGGCGCCACATAGTGCCTCTGCTCAATTTCATTTCTCTCCAGCAACTAGGTCATGAATCAGAATACTCTAGACGGTTTGCAAGAACGCTGGAAATTGTAGACCATGCACCGGCCAATCAGGGAAGAGCTGTGTGGTAAACAAAGGAGTCGAGACGGATGTAGACGAAGCCATACATTCTGTGTTGGCAATGATTCTCGAAATCAAGGATTTAAATCCGGAACAAAGAGAATGATTGGTGAATTTTATCAAAGGGAAAGACGTTATTGCCCTTCTCCCTATGGGATTTGGCGCATTACATACATCACGACCAAATAGCAGCGATTGCTTAAATAAAAAAGTACCCACCTAGAGTCGAGCGAATGAATCCTGATGCTGCGACGTTAGACTGTTTCCACAAAGTGAAACTGGCTGATGAATCAGGCTATACCTGACCAGCCAGAAACACACACTTTGACAAAACTTTAAAAAGATGAGTGGATCTGGTGCCGTATCCAGTGGGTGTGATTGACAGGCGGATTGACCAATCAGAGAGATGCATGCTCCATTTGTGTCAAAAGCAATCATGATGGTTTACACGTATAAAGGGGAAAAAAACAACATAAAGGACTGAGTATAGATTTTTACAGAATCAACAATCAAAGCACCAAACAGTTCTTTATCTCAGGTAAAGAAGGTACATTATATGTATATTTTGTTCTGAATGTTATGAGAATTTTGGAGAAGAGATGTCTTCTGCATTTGAGAGACACGTGTTACAAATTAAGTATCTGTAGTTGGACTGTCTCAAGTTTGGATGGAGGATTTTCACACTCTATTGTCTGGTTCCAGTCCCTTCTTCGAACTGAGAAGGGACTGGCTGGTCAGGCAACAAACATGCATGAATCACTCTAAATACTAATTGATTTGACATAATATATACAGTTTTAACAAAGACTTTTAATCCTCATAGTATGGAGAATCAGCAGTGTCACCAATCATAATGAACTCGCCGTGTAGTTCATTCAAAGATCATGTCCTGTTGAGAAAATTCTGCAGATCAGCGAAAACTACTGACACTGAATTCTTGCTTGTTCACATGTTATAAAAGTTTGACATTGCTTATTTTTTCATTCGAGCTGGCGTCCACATTCGCTTTGTTTTGTTGATCGTCTGTATTCTCTGTAGGCCCAAGAGCGGCCAGTTAGACAAGCCTGAGACAGCTGTAGTTCCCATGGAGACGGTGCATTGATTTCTTGTCAATTAAGCAGAATTCCTCCCTACAGTAGAACCCGTGGCAAATTGAAGAGAAATTAGGTGGGAGCTGTCAGCGCTGGAGCAGAGGGGGCGACGTGCCAACTGGATCAAACGTTGGTCTGAGTTAAAATCAGAGGAGGCTGTCAAGCTCCAGACAACCGCTGAAGACAGTGTACCGTGGGCTCTAAGTCAAGTGGGTAAAAGTGGGTAAATGATACTGGAAGGCAACATGAGGACAGGCAGGTGAGCCCATGATCTTAAAGGTCCAAGCAAAACTGACTATTGTGAGTTGTTGGTCATGTTAGGACATTGTTACCTCATCATAAACATACCTGGTGTTGTGTTTTGTTTCGCTCACACGTTTGAGTAAGCCTGTATTATTATCTCAAAACCGCAAAATGCTCTGTTTCACCTTGTGATGTCATCAAACGGTGGTTTTTATGTTCATAGCTATCTCTTAACTTTTGATTAGAAAAAGGCGTAATATGGGCCCTTGAAAAAACAGGAGTATTGCCAATCCAAAATTAAACTCACAAATAAAGGCCTCCTGAAGTAGAGGTCTGCACGGGACAGACCCGCTCCCGCCCGCACTTGCATTGTGCAGTCCCACTCCTGCCCCGTGCCCGAGAAGAATTGTAATTTTCATTCCCGCTCCCGCATAGCCTGATTCATCAGCCAGTTTCACTTCACAGAAACCATTTGTTCACTTGACAGTAGGTGGGTACTTTTTTAAAATTTAACCTATCGCCACTATTTGGTCAAGATGTATGTAATGCGCCAGAACGTTCAGTGGTGTCCAAGTAATTGCCGCCTGATTGTCCAGGGTGCGGTCACCAACTTCTGGGGTTCTTGCAAACTGTCAAGTGTATTTGATTCCTGACCTAGTTGCTGGATAGAAATGAAATCGAGCAGAGGCACTAGGTGGCATCAGCCTCGCTAGCTTCCTCCCACTATTTTGTCCTGCTCCCACCCGCAAATTCTGCAATATGGGGATGTTCGCTTTCTTAAGCTCTATCAAACATGAAGAGGCGGAAAGGAATTGTCTTAAATGTGCATGAAATTAGACCACGTCTGCAAGTTTAGGCTGCTTAAAATGTTTTTATTAATGTTTTATTAATGCTAAATGAAATATCCAACACAAATGATGTATGATAGGCATACATCACTCATATTTAGTTTGTGGGGCTGCAGTTTATCATTCCTCCTGCCCGCACCTGCAGTGAGCTTTTAAAAGTGTCCTGCGCCACACTGTTTTGTGCCGGGTTAGGGCTCTAGCCTGAAGTACTCAGCTGGAAGTATTTTGTAATGTAATATAGGCTGTATATTCATGGTTCCCATGAATAGCCACAACTGCCCTGGGGCAAATAGATGAAAATGGGACTTATAATCTGTGCAAATGGCTTCTCACCACATCACCACTGCACAAACAGCACTACATTCTCACAGGCAAGGAGGAAAAATGTCTTCCCCAAGGGCACAATGGACAGTAAAGGAACTGGTTAGAGCTGGATTGAAAAGGTCAATTGTGTTTAAATCACTCAGCCAAGGTTTCCATGGGCTATCCAAAATGATCTGTATTGAATTTTGGGAGTTAAAACACCATATATACAGAACAGATACAATAACAAGTCTTCGCTAAAGTCTTCGCTAAAGGGCATGTCCAGTGACGAAACCCACAGAGACCATATATATATATATATATATATATATATATATATATATATATATATATATATATATATATATATATATATATATATATATATATATATATATATATATATGTATGTAAGCTACTATGGTCCAGCCAATAGTATTTATTATTAGCCAGATGTAGTTTACAGCACTGAAAGTTTCAAAAGTTTAAAATGGCGCTCACTTTTACAACAATAACAAGCTCCTGTGTAAGCTCTTGTGATTGAGCTTGCTGACCTTTATTGACCAGAACAAACTGAAATGCAAAAGAATAAGACTGGGTCATAAACGGGCAATGCCGACTCATCAGAGGCTAGTGTTCGCTGGTGTTTCAAGTGCTTACTGTGGCAAATGCAGTTACACATAGCATCAATAATAAAGGACTGAATTGCCTTTACTAACTTGGCCTTACATTGCACTGAAAATAAACTTTCAACGTTGCTTTCCACTATATATGTGACGGGCGTTTTGGCTTTACAGTAGCCTGGCCTGGGAGAGTCTTTAAATAGTGTTTTTCTTCAGTTGGATTGAACTAGGCGTGTGTCTGCTGCCTCTGGGGCTGCACACATGTAGGGTCTGGTAATGGCTGAGGTTTGGGGGTCGCTCCAGTGAATTCTAGTCTTTATCTCTCTGAGTCAAAGTGCAGCCCAAGGCTATATGGGCAAAAGTCAGGGCTTAAAGTGAGGAGGATATTAGAGGAACATTTCCCAATCAGGGGTACAGGAGTCTGTATTGGAACTGTGGTGGACACCTCTGCCACCACTCCACAGTGTTAGTATTATTTCATTTCATTTCATTTAGATTAAGTTAATTACAGCACACATAGTTTAATTTAATTCCTTTATTTTGACTTATATTCTAATTTGGGTGCACACATTTTAGTTAATATAAGTTTGTATTATTTACTTACATTTGTCCTTTTTTTTTGTTGAGTGGACAGACAGAGGACCCTTCTTGTTACTTTGATTAAGTTAGTAGTTTTAGTTTATTATTTAGTGTTCAGTTTTAGTTGGCCCTCATATATTTAAACACCCCTGTTCTTTCTCAAGTTGGGCTAGTTTTCTTCTGTTCAGTTTGGTTTAATTTACCTCAGTTGAGCCTGGCTTTTTATTAATGATTTACCTAATTTGAGCCTTTGTTAAATTACTTTTTTTTTTTTTTACTTTATTAAATTTAAACTTATTTTTATACCTTATATTTGCCTTTCTGTTTGGTCCACTACAGCATTGTTTCCCAAAGACTGAGTCATGACCCTCAGGTGGGTCGCAAGAGATCTTTTTTTTGGGTCGCCTTGTCACGATCTGGATGTACGTCTGCAATAAACAGTTCTGACACATGGTGAAATGTTAAGTTTACCTATGATGTCACAAAATTGGGAAATTCAAAATCACTTGTTAAGACATGTTTTGTATAGTTTCTAATCTTTTTGTAATTATTTTATTGACTATTTTGTTCCAATATTGCTGGTTCAATTGAATGTTGAAAAAAAAAACAGAAAAAAGAAATGGGCTACATTTAATGTCCAAATAGGCGACTTATGAATCCTTTTATTGCTGCTTGAATACTAATACTATTGAACTAAACTAACACTAATTGTTCAGAGACATGATCACTCAACAATAAAACAACAATAAAATATCTTCATTAATGTTCAATAATGATCAAATCCACCTTTATTTTGTGATTGACGAATAATGTCTATTGACTTGGGACGCAAAGGTTTGTCACTTTTAAAATATGGGTCCCCAGAAAAAAGGTTTGGGAAACACTGCACTACACGGACATGAGCACTCCTCAAAGGTACAGGGGGGAAAACATGCCGAGTTAAATCTCCTCATAAAGATTGTTTTAGGTCTTGCAACATATAGGCCTCTACAGAAGCTGATGGAAGAGGAAATATTGCATTGTTTTGGGGTTCAACTTACAGAATTTGTTTAGAATTTAAAAATACTTAAATAAAAATGTGATTCTTTGATACATGTGTAGTTTGAAACTCTAAGTCCAACTCTAAATCCAACTCTAAGTCCCTGCATGCACTTCCGATTTCTTTTATACTCCCTGTTTGTACAAATTTTTACTGCACTGTGGCCCAGGCAAATTTGCCCGTAAGGTGAAATAAAGTTAAAGGCGTTGTACCGGAGTTTTACTGTCTTAAAAATGTGGAAATAAAAGTTCATTTTAAACCGTTTGCAGAGATCCAAAGTTATACCTCACTTAATACATTCTTAGCAATGTAATAGTCTACTGCATTGAGTTTATGAATGCTCCTGACAACTTTCAGAGAGCAACAACTAGCATGCTAACAGTCCATCAACTTTATACCTTGGTTTGCGGAAGATAAATTGGTCCCATTTTGACCCTAACAACGGCTTTATAATAAGTCTGTACTGAAGCAAGACAGATTTCTTTCAATAAAACATTGGCTCCAGCCCCTTTAGTGTTATTTTACAGCCTTGATATTGTAGCCAACTTTCATTTTACAGTTCGGTGTTATAAATTTTGAGAAAATGCTACTAGTGTATTACAAAACTGAAAAATTGAGATGGAAGCAAGGAAATCAAGTGTCTGGGGCCAATTGATCCTGACAGACACCATTTGCCATGATAGTGTGTCAGGAGATTGGACATTCTCTGAGAGCCCAGTCCCTAGTGCGATAATCCCGCTGTAGATCCAATGGGATTACCACTGATACTGTCTCAAGTCCCCGAACGGATTTGATTCCAGTGAAAAAGAGAGAGGAGTAAAACCGCCCTAAAGACCAGCACGAGGATGAAGACGAGTCTCAAACCAGTTTCTGCGAGTGCTATCTTGTTTCAATCTGTTTTCAGGGGGCTAAGATGTGGGCTTCATGGGAGTCGTGTGTGTCCATCTCAAATCAGATAACTACATCATCATCAAAAACTCACCCAGAATTGTAATTTTGTTTCATTCACACGTTTAACACCGAAATCCTGCAAATTTTGCCTGGGTTCTTCTCTCAAACTGAAAACACAGTTCAACCTTGTGATGTCATGAAGTGGTAACACAGAAAGTGCTCGACTGTATTTTAAACTCTATACACCTTCATTAGAATTATTGTTTTATAGCCATAGCCAGGCAGGTTTTTTTAGTCCTCATTGGAACTTCTGCGCTTCTTGGTGCATCAAAAGGTGCTGTAGGCTTTCTGTGGCAATTTAAACAGAACAAAGGGTACAACAAACATACAGTATATATTTTAAAAATGCAACAATTTATGGTTATTCTAGTGTATTGTTGATTGAAGATAAAAAAAAATTGCTGTTAACTTTAAAACTACCACTTATTGACATCAGTGTTTGGAGCTTTGGAGACGCCCAGTAATGCAGGATTACTCAAACATGTGTGACTGAAACAAAACACAACTACAGGGATGTTTTTGATGAGTTCACAATATTGTAACATGGCTAAAATCTCACAAGAGTCAATTTTGCGTGATATAGGACCTTAAAACTTCTCTTTTGTCCCTCTGGAGACATTTGGCACCTGCTTTACTGGAGTGATCATGCAAAAAAACTGGGGCAAATTTATTGTAACTTGGAGGAACAAACTGGAAACTTGTGCGTTGACCTTTTGAGCTTTTATTCCAAGCACTTTTTAACTTTCTGCAATACGGAATACACTCGTTGTCCTTACCTTGTTTTTATACAGCGAATATAACTTTTACACAATTTATG
Source organism: Boleophthalmus pectinirostris (assembly GCF_026225935.1). Taxonomy (NCBI): domain Eukaryota; kingdom Metazoa; phylum Chordata; class Actinopteri; order Gobiiformes; family Gobiidae; genus Boleophthalmus; species Boleophthalmus pectinirostris. The sequence goes on along the minus strand of NW_026570971.1, from coordinate 14,595,050 downwards.
GAGCATTAAAGACAAAGTGGAACATTTGCTAGAATGGTTGGATGGGGCATGCAAAAAGGGACATTCAGGTATAGCATCACAGGTTTTTAAAGAGGATATATTATGTAAGACTGACTTTTATGAGTTTTTACCCATGTTATGTTAGTTTAATAGTGTTCCCTTATCATTTGCTTGAGTTATATTGACTGATTGTGATGAATTTGAAGCTTGAGTGTTCAGAAAAAGTTTGTTTTCATGTACGCCCTATCCCCCTGATCACTTTTTTGTATTTACTTACCATTATTCAAAAAATGCAGACACCAAAACTAAACACATATCAAAAATCACTGAAATGCTGCTGTGAAGTGAGGCCTGTGGTTTTCAACAGGAAACCAACGGATCCATTTCAATTACTTAGACATTTTAGATCAATATTGTGGTTTACAATGAACCAAATGAGAAATAATGAACTGAAAAGACAAAAAAATGCATATATATTATTTTAGTTGTAAATTTATGCTCATTAAAGGTTCTATATTACACAACGATTATTCTTTTCGGCTTTTAGTCATGTTATAATTTTGTTACCTCATCAAAAACAGACCTGAAGTTGTCTTTTGTTTTGTTCACATGTTTGAGTAACCTTTTATTATTATCTGTCTACATCTTCATGTTATGATTCTTCGTGTTCAAATTTACAGTTACATTTTACCTTTTGTTCAGTAGAAATTGGCAATTCCAGGGCTGAAACCATCCAAATGATTCTAATGAAGATATAGTTGGAGTTTAAAAACACTGTGGAGCACTTCCTGTACATGACATCACAAGGTGGAACAGAGTGTTTTCAGTCTGATAAAAGAACTCAGCCCTTTAATTGTCAAAAATGCAATAAATCACTAACATTGAATCTACCAAAAACAATCTGTATTGGTACTTTGCAGCTGGTTTCAACATTCCTTCGGGGGTGATGCTATCTGAAGGCACTGCACTGTCTGAAGCTCTGATATCAAAGCATCAATACAAGCTTGATCTACTGTATGACTGAAGTCTTGAGTCTACTCCAGGAGTAAGATGATGTGGCTCTCCCCAGTCGAGCTGCTGTCCAGATGGATCAATAGTTCGCTGTCAGCACTTCCCCAGCTCTGTGTGTGTCATGTCTGGACTCACACCACACACTGGACATTATGGAGTGATGGATGAGTGCCCACAGGAAAGAGGAAGACACAGCTCTCACGTGTAAACAACTTTCACGCTTTCAACACACGCTACATTTGTAAATTGCATCATGAAGACGACAAAGTGCCACACAAACGCTACTGTTGGGATTATTGTGAGAGGAAACATCACATCACTATTTCACTAGGAAAACTGATATAGCTAACCAATAATGAAATCCCCTTTTTTCTTTAATTTGCACAAATCGATAATCCTTTTATGTCACAATATTATGTACACATATTATTATTAAATCAACATGTCTGATTTATGAAAAATATGCTTAACTTTTGGAGATTTATAGGGCCCATGGTTGACTAATTTATGTTAAAATATTGTTTCCTTGTCACAAACTTACCCTTAGTTGTGTTTTGTTTCATTCAAGTCGAAGTGCTCCACTGTGTTTTTACACTCCATACACTTCCACTAAAATAACAGTGTAATAATTTCACTCTCGAATTGACAATAGGTTCTATTCACGCAGTCACAAACCAGGAAGATATTTGGAAACATGCAATCTTTCTGGTGTAGTTCGCGACACTGGGCTCGCCGACTGTGATAAAACCCACTGACATACATGTCATCAGCAGTAAAATGCAGACTGCATATGTATGTGCTGTTTGGAATCATCTTGAATTTGGCGCCTCATCTCTTCTAATCGCATTGCAAATGATGAAAACGTAGGTAGCCGAACATAATGGAACGCTACAGTGACATGTAGATGAAGAAAACTGGGCCGTTTACTCATTTTTATCTGGCTTCTATAATCCTCCCAATAGGTTCTGTGCACTGTTAGCGTCATTTTTATCTCTATGGGGGTTTTTTCCGAGTAATACTAAAATGAATAAATATTTAAATATAAGGCTGTTAACAGGAAGCTGTGGGTGGGTGTCACTGAAATGCTTCAAAGTACACAAATAAAATGAATACTTTTGCATTTAGAAAGAGAGATGTTTGTGTCTCAATGCTAATGCTAATGCTAATTTTGAGACATAATAAATATTCAAACACCCCCACAAACTGAGGTATTATACATAAGAAAATAATTGGGCAGTCTTTATTTTAGTTCATTTGAATTTTAATTGGTTGTTTATGTTTTACTTGCCTATTTTAATAAAAGTGATTGTTAGCTTAGCGACACAGTGAGCTAGCTATCCTGCTGTGCACAGAGGCTATTATGAATTTTCAATTCTTACGTAATGCGGTCTTATGTAAATGTCGAATATCTATACATATTTTAAAGCTACCATCTAAAAGTTTATTTGATTTTTTTCACAAGTACTTGAATATGAATATGTGAGAATACAGCAGGGGTCGGTTGGCCTGTGCAATTACAGATGGTTGCTTTAAATTATTCATTTTGACGTCACTAGTTCCACAAATATGCAGTAATTTCTAGAAAAATAAGTAAAAAAAAAAAGTCATCCACAAGCTAATGATACAATTGTCTTTTTTCATTTTACTTGAGTTTTTCAAAGCTAAAAACAGGGTCTTCATCAGGGCAGATGACCTTTTGTAGTTGGAAGAGAGTCTATACAGTAATTTGAAGGTGATCTTTAAGCAGCTTGTGTTGTAAAAATACACAAAAGGATCCCAAAGAACTAAACAAAAAGAAAAGGTCTTGGAGGGTAAGACCAGAACTAAACCAGGTCTATAGAACAGGACCAAGTCTACACCACAAGACTAAACTAGGCTCAAACCAGGACAAGAGGAACTCCTCCTCTTAGCAGCACGTCTCCTGTTGGCCACTAGACTAATGTAGTAGCAGTCGTTACATCAGGCGCGTAACTCCAAATAAATGGACTGTGAAATTGTACGCCACTGTGCAGTCGTGGAATGATTGACAGGTTCACTCCCGGCCTCCTCCACACTCCATGTAGTGGACTGATAAAACTGTCCTGCAAACTGACAGGAGCAGCATGTAGCACCTGCCAGGCATGTTAAGGTGCCACTACTGAAAAGTATTACGGCGTAGTGAGGCAACTTTACATTGTTGCACATTCAGATCTGTCAGTCGTGGCCACACCAGCTTGTTAAAGCCTGAGCCCGTCAGATCTTAGAAGCTCAGCAGGATCGGGCCTGGTTAGTGCTGATGGGAGACGGACGGGAACAGCAGGTGTCACAGTGGGACGCCAGTCGCAACAAAACTGTCATTGTGTCCTTAGGCAAGGCACTTCACCCACTTTACCTAATATGAAAGTGGTTTGTGTGTGAGTGATGGTGGTGGTGGTCGGAGGGGCCAATGGCACAGATTGGCAGCCTTCCATCAGTCTGTCCCGGGGCAGCTGTGGCTACAATAGTATCTTACCACCACCGGGTATGGAGTAAATGAATAATGATGTGTAAAGAGTCTTTGAGTGTCCAAAAAAGTGCTATATAAAAATGATGCATTATTATTATTAAATCTGGGTTACACAACCAATCAGGTGTCTACTTTTGCCAAGGTTTCTCATGCCAGCATTAGCAACAAATTTTATTTACGGAGTTGCTGAGTGCCCACCTCCTGCCAAACCAGAGGGGCGTGACCTTCAACACTCTCCCGATTGCCTTATTGGTTGCTATGATACACACGCTTGGATTTCCAAATATGGAACTTAGTTCCACAATAACTGCAGCTGCGATTGGCTTCATGTTACTGGAGCCGAACACTACCTGTGACGTCACAGTCAGTCCACTTCTTCACACAATCTATGCTGTAAACATGTCAACAACAAATCAAAACTTGTCTTAATTACACAATAGGTATGATTAGACTAAAAAACTAAACAAACAAGCAAACAAACAAACAAAAAACACTTTTATTTTGTTAAATGAATGTTTAAACTGATAGAAAAGTGCATTCCTTCTGCATAAACTGTCCTTATATTTCGGATGGAACTTTCTGTGTTGATAACAGAATCAGTTCCAGACCTTATTGCTATTTCCTGTATTTTTGTAAAGGAAGTGGCAGTTTCAGTACAGGAAGTGGAAAGTGTTTTTTTTCTCCACAAACTGCTACTTAAATGATATTAAACTATGATAAACATTTACCACAGATACTATCCCACTAAACCAAGTAAACTGTGAAAAACATGAAAACCTCTCATATGCTCTTTAAATAGTCCAAATAATCACTTTATGCATTATAACTGTCCTGACGAATGTTTGAAAAATACTAAGACTAATTATATGATTAAAAACAAAGAAGAGTTTGGTAGGGGCCTGGTTGAAACTTCTGGTGGCTTGGCTTCTCTTGTCTGATAGATTCATGAATATAAATTGCCTGTACTTTGGTGGTGCACACAGTGGTAGCCCTGGGGAGTTGGGTTTTTCAAATGGTTTTGTTCCAGTGCTCTGATGGGGTGCAATAACTAATGTTTTATTTCTTTCTTTTTTATCTATTAGATTTTGGTCTTTCTCTGTTTCTGTTCTAAGTTTTATTAGTTTCAAAGTTTCATTTAATGGGAAGATCTGAAGAAACTTGTATATTTTTTTTTTTACCCAGGAAGACCGTTTTAAATCTAAAACAGTTGCAAGTCTTCTGCATTTGCTTCTCAACGAATCACCCTCCAGGCATTCATATATCACTGAAAGAAATGCACAGAATGAATTTCTCTGTAAAAGATGAATAAAGAATACCTTAACTTAATCTGTATTCGCAACAACAGAACTAACAGCCACCTCAGCCTCTCTAACTCCTTTGCCCGGTGAATCTATAGTGATATTTCTCTGTATTTTTTATACACAGAGATGTCAGTCTGGTCCCCACACACTCCGTCATGTCTCAAACCAAAACCAAACATGATCGACCACTCAGATTTATTTATTTCAGTGACGCCTGTGAAACAAAGGAGCTCATTGGTCACACATAATTTTACAAACAAATACAATATGTCACTTTTTCTGCACAAATACACAATGTTTTTCAGTCCCCTTGCAAGCAGCCATATTTGTTTTGATATAGATGAATTATGCATGTCCCTGATTGGCTAATCCACCTGTCAATCATGCTTATCTGAACTCAGGGAGATTCATTAGTGACCGGATTTCACAGAGTATTGAAGAAGTGTGTATTGTGGATTCGAAACAACCAGTCACAATGCTTTGGGGAGCAATATTTTACCCAATATATTCCCTTCAAAACATCACTGACATCTCTGCTGTAGTTTACCCACTGCATAAACCCATCATTAAAATTATCCTCACTGTCTGTTCAGCCTCACCAGATACAGCTTGTTTTGGCCATTTGTGGTTACGACCAGCTTCTTCTCTTCCGTTTTATTCTCATCCTTGTAGTTTTGTTTTTTTACAGCTCCTGCTCCCTGCTCGCCCAACAGCAAAGCCCCGTGTAATGCTGGCTGCTTTTCAGCGAGGGAGCAGTACTTTTGGAGACGGCTTTGGATATGTCTCTGGTGCAGTTGCTGGTCCAATTAAAAAGCACAGAGCCTTGGAGCTTCCATCATTGCCTCTGTTGGTTGCCACAGACTCCTGGCCACTGTATACGCACTGATTATAGTTTCCCCGACACTTCAAAGAGACGTGACAAAGACGTGCACTCGGGCAGATTGTTTTACACTTGAATTATTTACTCTCCCCTCCACAGATGCGGCCGCCTCCATCTGCGCAGCCCTGATAGTAAAGCAATAGACTGTAAAAATAAAGTAAGGACCATTGATGCGTCTGTATACGGTACAAATGCACAATAAAGGGAAAAGACGCTGGTGTTAAGTGAGGGAAAAAAAATAAAAAAATAAAACAACTTGAACTTTAAAGTTGCTATTCCAGTCTTAATTACACGGAAAATAACCAGTTCATTTTAAACGTGTGTAGTAGGGATCCAGCTTTTTCTGTTTATGATACCAATGTCGATACTTTGGCTTTAAAGGGACATTCTGGAATTTTAGACATAGGACCTCATTTCCTAGTTAGCCAGAGTGTTGGAGATGTTTGGAGACACTTTAAAAAAAAAAAAAATTCCCCCCAGTCCTTGTATTTGCAGAGGTCGCTGGTGCTAGGCTAGTGCATGTTAATGACCATAGTTATCCTGCCACTAAATACAGTCTTACCCACTCCACAAAATACCCGAAGAAAATCTATTATAATGTCAGAATGTTGATAGGAACGTCTGTGTTGATAAAATAATTTCAGAAGTAAAACCAACCTTGCATTTGAAGGATTTATATCTGAGCAGCAGCAGCGAGTTGTACTTCCTGATAGAAAGCTTAGCAATGGTGAACTGATATCATCTAGCACCTATCTTACCGGCAAAGTAATATTCCGCTGCTGCTGAGAAAATAGTCCCTCCACATGCGATGATTCATGTAATGCAAGGTTAGTCTTATTTCAGACATTATTCTATCAACACAGACATTCACATCGACAGTCTCGGCAATAATTGTTTTGCTTCAGGTGTTTTGTGGAGTGGGTAAGACTGTTTTTAGTGGCAGGATAACTATGGCCATTGACATGCGCTAGCCTAGCACCAACGACCTCTGCAAATACAAGGACTGGATGGAATATTTTTAAAAGTGTCTCCACACGTCTCCAACATTTTGGTTCACTAGGAAATGAAGTCCTATGTCCAAAATTCCGGACTGTCCCTTTAAGTCCAAATAATTTCTGTTGTTGTCTGAGTCTATGTATCTGTCAGTACTCGATATCAAGCAATACCAGGGCACAAACTGACAATATCATTTATTTCATTTAAACACAAACCACATATGGGAAAACAATAACTACAGAACAGCTGTAATAATACAAGTTTAATGTGAAACATTTTGGGCCAACATTAATCGTCTAATTACACCATCTTGGAAACCGATATCTGATCCACCAAATTTTTCACATTTCTCAACTTACAGTGGGAAGTGCGGAGTTTTACTGTCAACAACTAGCATGCTAACAGCACTACTCCCTGGTTCACACAGGATAAAACACTTTATAGATACAGACAAAATGCTATGGTCTAATTCTGACCCTATGAGCTGCTTTTACAATATATTTGTATCGAAGCAAAACAACTTTGACTTGCTGCATGAAAAAATGGGCACATTTTAAACTCAAACAATATTGATCTACAGCAACTTAATAGGAACATCTCCACTGACTCCCTGTTCAAACTGAATCTCTGCGGCTGCCCCCTTCAGAGTGGCAAAAAACAGATTTTTATTTACACATTTTACAATATAACATTACATATTTGAAGAACTAAGAAAATACAGGGTCGTGGGTGACAAAAGGAGCAGGTACAAATGGAAACGTTCTGCAGAATTTCTCAAACATGCATGAATCGCTCAAAACACATCTTAGAGTATAAGATTATAACGTGACTAGATAATGATTACAATCAAAGCCACCATCAGTAAGTTTATAAGACCTTTTTGTCAGTAGATGGCAGATGTGAGACCTGTTTCTTCCACTCTTTTTACAAATGGTAGCTTTAAAGGTGCATTATGTAACTTTTCTGGTGGAGGGTCCGTCAAATGCTTTGTCTGGAATGTTTCTGAGTAGGGTATTAAACCTTTCTTTCATCGCTGAGATTAAACCAGAGCAAGATATGGGTCAGATCTGTGGAGAGTCGACCCTGCTCACTGTCAGCATGCCATTTTTTCTAGGTATTTTTGAGCTCTAAAACCACCTGTAATTGAATAAATAGAAGGCAGAGCTGTTTAAAGTCATACTGTGGAACATTCCAAGCAGAGCAATGACACCCTGGGACCCCCAACCATGAAGTTACACGAAGCGCACTGATTTGACATGTCTCTTATAAAGACGTCCATGCACATGAACAGCTAGAAAACATTTCCTTTGTAGAGAAAAGTAAAAGTATCCAACACATACTGTAGATTTCCTATTGAAGTACTGCCACAGTGATCAAATGTGTTTTCTGACAACCTACTTTGCAATGAAAATGAAAACAGCTCTGATCCCAGTCACTTCAAGGTCCAATACCATGCATTATTCAGGCGTCTTAAACTACTCTCAGAAACCTTAGAAACCTTACATTTCACAAGTAAAGAGAAAGTAGCCACAATTTCTATACAAAATACCAATGGAAACTCTGCTGGTGCTAAGAGGCAACAGAGATTAAAATACCCTAGCCTGCACTATTGAAGCGAAATACGTCTCCAGGTATGTTTGTGATCGAAACCAACTTTGTTACCTTCCAAACATTTCCAGACACTAGTTATATTGGCTGCGAGTCAAAATGATTCAAAACATTGTACTAGGAGAGATTTGTTTTTGTTGTATAAAATAGAAATAGAAACCAGTGATTTGTGTACCTAACCATCTTTCAGCAAATTGATGTTTCACAGACATTTTAGATCAGCGCCAATATCTAACTTTGGACTGTTTAACTATGCATTCATTCATTTGTGATGGCAGGCAGGCAGGCTGGTGACTGCCAGAGATCGGTCCTGGATAGAACACTCATCCTTGTCACTGCTAAGAGACTGTTAAGTGATATGATTTGGTACAGCGTGCTAAAGAGATGCAGTACATTCTGTTTCACATTTTATGCCCAATAATCCCTCGCGCTCTGTGAATCTATGTAAAAAAGTTATCTAAATTCAGTGTGGTGTTTAAATTGACTGGCTGTCCTATGATTCAAAGTTTTAGTTGTAAACTGATCCTGGTATTGAGTATTTGCTCCTGGATTAGATATGAATAATTTATAATGTTAAAAACTCTCTATGTGTTGTTATTGGTAGGGATATTGGCATCAAATATCGGTGCTGAAAATTTAGGTGGATCGGATATTGGCTTCCAAGATATCGGTCCAGCTAATATCCCATTTTAGTCTATAAACTAGTGTATTAAGATGATTTTCTGGCCAATGTTGTATTTTTACAAATCCGTTTTGTAGTTACAAAACACATTTAAATCATTTTTACCTCAAGCTGTTACATTTTCAGTCTCTGCACTGGCATTGGTTGATATCGGGTATCAGTAGATACTTAAAGCCAAAGTATTGATATTGACATCAGAACAGAGAAACCTGGATCAGTGCATCCCAAGTTATTGGCCCAGAACTTCTCATTATGATTTAACTTTAAAGGTGCGCTGTCTTAACCTGATTCATTGCAGCATTAGGATTTGTTCACTCGACGGTAGGCGGGTACTTTTTTAATTTTTATTCACTGCTATTTCGTTGTGACATATGTAATGCTCTAAATCTCATAAGAAGAAGGGCAATAACGTCTTTCCCATTGATAAAATTCACCAAACATTCTCTTTGTTCCGGCTTTAAATCCTTGATCTCTCGTTTCCAACACTGAATGTATGTCTTCGTCTACATCCATTTCGACCACTTTGTTTACTGTTGTGCTGTACCACAAAAGTGACTCAGACAGGTGCTTGAGTTTGACGTCATGGCTTCACAGCTCTTTGCTGATTGGTCAGTGCGCGGTCTACAACTTCTGGGGTTCTTGCAAACCATCTAATGTATTCTGATTCCTGACCTAGTTGCTGGAGAGAAATTAAATTGAGCGGAGGCACTAGGTGGCGCCAACCTGGCTAGCGCTGTGTAACCTTTCTGGTGTATGGTCTGCCACCTGCTTGTCGCCATGGAGATATTGTGGCTTTACCTGGAATGTTCCACAGTATACCATTAAATTTATCTATGTCTATTTCTATTGCTCAAAAAAACCTCAAAAAGTGCTTTCTTATTTTAAATCATAGCCCCTTCACAGATCTGACCCGTAGCTTCACTTACTGACACCTTCCATTTGGAATTTGTCTTCCATGTTTATTTGCAGTAGAACAGTTAGACAAAAATTGGCTCATTTTTGTGATAAGTTATATCTGATTAAATAAACAAATACAATTATCTATTCACCAGCATCATTTTATCCTTGTCTGTCGTGTAGAAATGAGGATTTAAAATAATGAGTTTTTTTGAGTGCTTCTGACTCTGGTTTTGAAGTGCACCAAAGAACACAGTTTCAAACAATATCAAAGCCAAAGAATCGGTATTGGAATGCTGGATCTGTGCATCTGTGGAACAACCTCCATTTTTGGGTGTGCAACTTAAGTCCAACTGCCGTTAATCTATGTCTGTCTGGAAAACCTTTGGCTCTTGAATCTCTAAACTGAATCCATTGTTTACATCCTTAAGTAGCTCTATTTAGAAGATAGATCACTCACGCTTCGTCTAGCAAAGATTGAACTGTAGAGGTGGAAGGTGATTAAGTACAAGTAGTACAGTACTGTACTTAAGTAGAACATTTAAGTATCTGTACTTTACTCAAAGGTGCACTGTGTAACTTTTCTAGTGGAGGGTCCGTCAAATGCTTTTCTCCATGGAGATGTTATTGCTTTGTCTGGAATGTTTCACAGTATAGCATTAAACTTTTCTCTCTTCATGGAGACCAAATCAGGTTGCCAAGAGCTGTTTAATGTCATATTAAGAAACATTCTAAGCAGAGCAATGACATATCCATAGAAACAAGAAGGTGACAGACACTCCACCAAAAAAATTTCACAATGCACTTTTAAGTACATTTTACAGTGGATACTATTTACTTCATCACATTTGAGAGCAGGTATCTGTACTTTATATGCTACAAAATTACTGAACAGGACTGAAAAGTACTTCATATGATTTAGGGGTTATTTTACCATGTTTGTGGTGACATTAATAACAAGTTTTTGAGTTCCAGCTTCGGCTATGAGCAAACAAAATAAATACACAAAATTCACGAGAAATATTAATAAATTGATTTATATTGCAACTGTTAACCAAAATCGGTATGATTTTTTGGTAAATATAACTACTTCTTAACAAAATAGCAACATTTTAAATAAATACTTGTACTTTTTACTCTTAAAGTACATTTCAGACCAAGAGATTGTTTTCATACCTGACAATTTCGACTGCTCATGAGCGGTCTTCCTCAGAGGTTTCACAAAAAAAGAAGAAAGAACCTAGTAACGCAAATTACTGGAAGACCAAATGAACCTTACTGGACTATTACGGGTTCTTAAATACTTTTACTAGTAGTTGTTTTTTCATGTAACACTTGTCTTGCAGTTGAGTAACTTTTTACGTCTGTATCTGTACTTTTGTATAGTCAAATGCTTTTCTACATGGAAACATTATTGCGTAGTCTAAAGGTGAACATTCCATGCATCTCCATAGAAACAAGCAGGTGACAAAGTCCTACCAAAAAGTTGCATAGTGCACCTTTAAGTGCCAAAATTGGGTACTTCATCCACCATTGGAACTGCAATATTAACAAACAAACCATCCATCTACTAGCAAAGTCATGCTGTAGTTTCGTCCATAGTACTGAAAATGCTGAGGGCAGCCAGTCCACAGAGCAGGTGTCGCCACAAATAAGAAAAAACAGCAGACGAGAAGACAAAAGCAAGCAGTTCAAAGGAGTGAGACAGGTACTGCAAGTTTAAAAGTACAATACGCAGTGACACATTCCTACACTCAGAATAAGACAGTTTATATTTCTCGCCCAGAGCTACGAAGAGCTGGACCTCAGAGAAAGATTTAATGCTAGTCCAGAGGGAGTACTTTACGAAAAAAGTGCAAACGCCATGACATTTTGGTTAGTTATTCTGAGAAATAGACTTCAGATGTGCACAAAAGTTGAAAAGACTTGCAAAGAAGTCCATCTCAAAACTATCTGCCAAAATCTATACGCATCAACTAAACACTATGATCCTGTTCTTTCTCTTCAGAAAACACAGACACTTCTGGCTCCATAGCAGAGGACTCACTATGGTCTCACTTCACTTGTTTGTGACATCGATCAAAAAAAGATGCAGAGAAGAACATTACAGCACGGAATTGCTGTTATAATCATTCTCGCAAAGTTGCCTTCAATTTCGCAACAAGATAATATAGAGTTGCAGATCAGATGTCAAAAAATAAACTTTGCTGGAAATATCTGCTGTTTGTCACGAGCATGCAGAAGAGACGTGATAGCCCAGTAAACAAAATGTGTTACCAATACAGAATAATGTGGAGTAAATGATAAGTGAAGTATATCTATCATCTTCAAATGTACATGGGCTGACTGCAAATCATAAGGAGTCATAAGGAGAATATGATTTTTCCAACGCTACACTACACAGTAAATGGTAATTCAACTTCATAGCAGACTGAATGTTTGTAAGAAAACTAGTTTGTTCTCAAAAGATACACAAAAACATTCATGTTCAACTCCATTAAAGCTTATCTAGGCTGGCGCCATCTTGTGCCTCCACTCAATTTCATTTCTCTCCAGTGACTAGGTCAGGAATCAGAATACACTAGACGGTTTGCAAGAACCCCGGAAGTTGTAAACAGCGCACCGGCCAATCAACAAAGAGCTGTGAAGCCGAAAGTACTTGGACACCACTGAGCGTTCCAGCGCATAACATACGTCTCAATCAAATAGCAGTGATTGGTTAAATAAAAAAATACCCACCTACGAATGAATCCTAATGCTGCAAGGTCAGACGCTTTCCACACTTTCCACGAAGTGAAACCGGCTGATAAATCAGGCTAATTAAAGCTACCATCTGTAATTAGACTGGCTGACCCACTCTTGTTGTACTCTCACACGTCACTACTAGATGCTATTCGTTGTTTGACTATGTGCCAGTTTTGGTCTGACAGAAGAAGAAAGACCCGTGGGCCCGAACACAGGTCATGTGAGGAGAATAGGTTCTACATCTCCCAAAACAGATGGCAACTTTAAAGAGGCTGTATCCAAAGTCTTTGTAGAGTAAAATCTATTTAGCCCCAGTGTGGTGTATTGTACAAGCAGCTGTTGGGTTCAAAATCAGATCACTCTGTGCTGTACGTGCCTAATTATAAAACATTTGTATTGATTGTGAATTTTAAAGTAGAACTGATGTGCTGTTAACAGTGTTACTCTGGGCTCAGACTGCACCCAGAGTGACGCTCACATGAAAACCACAGGTATGGTCACTGCCTTCGAATCTGCACAGTACATGTGTTCACGTGATCACGGTTTATTTATTCAGGGAAGACTGCGGTGGTACTTTCATTTATACAGAATACTCACGGCCACCACACCGGAGCTACTCCACAGCCCAGGGTTATCACTTCAGAGCTTTTTGGTCTCTGAAAAGTGTGAATGTTGCGATGAAGAAGTGGGAGCTTAGAAATGTGTTAGGAAAGTGAGTAATCTGTTTGGACAGCTGCTAACGCTTTAAAAGCTATGTTTTTTTCATGAAAATGTTTGAAAACTGTAAAAATCGGGTACAGGACATGTAACAAGCACTGTATCAAATTCAAAGAAATCCTCACAGCCCATGCAACAACTTGAAACCCTGCATATCTGAAAGTCTTCTTCTGATCTCCCAATTAATATCACAATGTTTGCCTATTTTCAAATATTTTCCATATCAGAGTCTTCACTCCAGGCTCTTGTTGACTCTGCTCCACCCTTAAAGTGCGTTTGTTTCCTGACTATGGTCAAAGCCCACTCCTCCACCCTCCCACCCTCCAACAGAGCAGTGCATTTGCCTTAACCACACGCATGTTATCGCCCACACCAGTGCACATCATTATCTCTATGTGATTCTATGCACTCATGTAGAGCATGTGTCAGCAGCAACCCACATTCGTCTTAGTTTAATGATGATTCTTCTCCTTTACAATTCCTTTAATACCCAGTGGAATACTGTCAAAGCCTCCTGCCATGTAACCACATATTTACAATTCAACATTTTATTGAGGTCCATTTCCAGGTGATAAAATGCCAGTTAGTTTGGCGTCTGTATTTGTCGCGCTCCCTCCCCGCTCTGATTTGTGGCGTTGGAGAGTCTGTGCAATAGCAGTGGATCTATAGGTGAAAAGACAATAGCCTGAGGGGCAGATAAAGCTATATAGATCCTTTCCTCTATACACCAAAAAGACATTATCTGAGCCAAATGACTGCCACCCCCAGTCACTCATCAAACGCCCGGAGAAGCCTGTTGCTAGGCCTACATCAATTATTAAGCTACAGTTTCATTGTTTTGAGCCGCCCAGCGGAACCGTTTGTCTGAATCAATTGAACTTTAGCTAACAATTATAGCTAGGAGATTGAGTTATATTGAAATGAAACTGGAATACTACAATTAGGATTCAACTAATTCTTAAATTAAAACATGGCATTTTACTTCAGATTATCATGTCACTTGCTAAATTACTGACAGTGAATTATTTTGAAAAATGTACATAAATATGTTATTAGATTAAATGGTAATGGTTGGTTTTGTAATGAGTACAGTGTCAAAGCAAAAAAAAAAAAGTAATGTATGTAATGTATCATTTTGTCTGAAATATTCCAGAATATAGCTTACATATGTCTATAAAGACAATTAACGCAAGAAACGTAAGTACTTTAATCAATGCAAGCAAGATAGGTTAGTGGTTAGTGAAACTTTAAAGGTCCTATATTACACAAAATTGACTCTTGAGAGCTTTAAGTCATATTATCATGTTGTTACGTCATCAGAAACAGACCTGGAGTTGTGTTTTGTTTCATTCACACATGTTTGAGTAATCCTTTATTATTAAGCTGTCAGCATCCCCAAAGCCCAAAATGCTCTGTTCCACCTTTTGATGTCAATTTGTAGCCTGTTTCATCAGCCGGTTTCACGTTTTTTTATTTAACCAATCGTTGCTGTTTGGTCATGATGTATGTAATGTGCCAAAACCAGTAGGAAGAAGGGCAATAACATCCTTGATAAAATTCACCAAACATTCTCTTTGTTCTGGCTTTAAATCTTCGATCTTGGGAATCGTTGTCAACACAGAATGTCTGACTTTGTCTACATCCATCTTGACCGCTTTGGTTACTGTTGTGCTGTACCACAAAAGGGACCCAGACAGGCGTTTGAGTTTGACATCATGGCTTCACAGCTCTTTGCTGACTGGCTGAAGCGTGATCTACAACTTCCGAGGTTTTTGCAAACCATGTAGTGTATTCCGATTCCTGACCTAGTCGCTGGAGAGAAATGAAATTGAGTAGGTGGCACCAGCTTGGTTAGTCAAGTTGTATTTTGCAAGGTAACCTTTTACAGTATAGATAGGCAATTCCGGGGTTGAAATGACCCAAATGATCCTAATGAAAGTGTTTGCAGTGGAGCATGTCCTGTATTACCATATGACATCACAAGGAGGAACAGAGTGGTTTCTCTTTGAGTGCAGAACTCATCTTAAATATTCAGGATTTATGTGTTAAACATGTATTAATGAACACAATACGGCTCCAGGTATGTTTGTAAAGAGGAAACAGCATTATAACATAGATCAGAGAACAGACTAATATGAGCCCTTTAAGAACTATTTACATTAAATATAGAGAAACCTCCAAACTATAAACCCAACCATTACCCATAATCAAAGTCTCATGTGACCCAATGCCTATAGCTGTACTATTACAAAATGAATGCATTTACTCAATAAATAAACAGGACATTGATAATTTAGGAGTAGCCTGCATTTCCCCACACTCTCCGTGCACACCGGATCTGGGCACCTGCATGTGAAAACCTCTTGTGTACAGGGAGCATTGTGATTCCTTTTCATGGGGAACATCTCTCACATGAGCAGAGAAAAGCAGCTCTCTCTCTCTCCTCGGGAAAAAGCAGAGCCAAAGCAGAGCCTTGGAGGATAGGGCTGCTTTCTGCTTATTCCGTACAGTTCACTCACACACCTGTCATTCTGAACCGTGTCGACCAGAAATGTATGAGAAAGCATTTTGTGGTTAAGACTAAGGTGAGGTATGTGGTCATTTTCAGATATTTTTGGTCTTCTTTTCTCCTTTCATTGTATACATTTTTTAATTATTTATTTTTGCATTCATCCTTCTTTCACCTTTCCTTTTGTTCCTTATTCATTTCTTTTTAGTTTTTTGTGGAGGTTGTGCTGCTTAGTAGTGAGATTGCATCATCAAAAACTAACTACACAGATCATGATCCTTTGCTTTGTTTCACTGCAGACAAAGGAAAAAAATCACTCTTATTACGCACTTTTACATCTTAAAATTGACTTTTTTCTCCTGAACGTGTATTGTAAAAACAGAAAATGTGACAAAAATCACTCCTATATTCTGTCTTCATCTAATTATAAAACATTTTATCTTTGCAAATTTGTAAAAAAGAACCATTTAAGTAACTATATGAGACTTTGGGGTGGCTCTGTAGGGTAGCCCACCTATTCACTAAAATGCAAAGCTGGTGGATATAAAAATAATGCATGTAAATAATAATTTTGAGAGCGAGAAACTAGTTATGGAGATGCAAATGTGTACTTCCTGTGTACAGTATAGCACAAAAGGCTTGCAAAGACATTTTTAATAGAAAAACTAGAATGTCTACAATTTTTTTTTTGCCTCCCCAAAATATTATATCATGAATATTGTGAAATTTTGTCATGATAGTATTGCCCGTGACTACCTGAGATAATGCATGGCTCAGATTCATACTGCAGCTTGACAGAAATGTTAAAACCCCTCACAGTGTTCTATTATTCATGCACTCTTCAGTCTCACTTGGTCATGGTAAGCTGCATCTAGCCACAGTTGCCATGGAGCACATTAACACAGCCATGGCACCCCCAACCCCAGTCACAACAGCACATCTCACTCAATCAAAGTGTCTTGCCCAACTACACCAAATGGGAGCTATGGGAATTGAACCACCAACCTTAAGACTAGTGGGTGAACCATCTCTATGCTTTCTATGATACCACAGGGTTGCTACAGTGAATTATAGGATTCATATTGGAACATTTTAAAGCACTTAGTTATGTTGGGGATGGCTTGTGGGTGTGTCAGAAAAAGCGGTCTGAGAAGCATTTATCCACTGAAGCTGCACCAATGATATATGCACATAGGATTGCTCATTTCATAGTTTATTTTTTATTTATTTAATTTTCTTTGCAAAACTCCGGGCGCTGTTATGACCCCCTACTGATGCACGTGATTATTCTAGCGTGAAATCCACAATTCAATAGCAAATCCCCAACACAATAACAGAACGGAACAAAGATTTGCTTGACAGCTCTACCAGGCGCATTCACTGAAATCAGTTCTGATAGAAACGCGCCCGGGCTCCTGCTCCACAGCCCACCAGCTCATGGACTCAACAGTAGCAAAAGTGCAGTAAAAGTAAACTGGTATAAAGAATTGCACATACGGATATTTCTATAAGATTTGGCACGATATGTTATGTTAGAATAGGTTCATATGTTCACAAATTGTAATGCACTAGCCATAAGACGTCAGTTTTTATGGGAAATTGCATTCTTACAGTTATAGAAACAGAAAATAAAGAAGATAAAGAAATAGAAACAGTTATAGAAAAGAATACGGTTACACTATATGCTACTACACCCCGTTTCCTCAATCCTATCCGTGCGTAATTGCGCTTTACGCATGAAAGAAGAAGCAAATTCCAGATCTTACCCTGTGTCCTTTCTTGAGGTTGAGTTTCTTTGAGAGTCACCGACTAAAAGCTCCAGGTACAGGAGCAGTGAGGGAATCCCAGCTCCCGGCACTCGCCGCTTTTACGCGCGTCCACGCCAAATAAATATTTCACGCTGGTTACAACACATCTGCTGTGGCACAGGGTGGCTTCTCGTTCCGTATCGTTTTCAACATACAACCATTTAGAGTTCCTCGAAAGTTTAACCTGTTCAAACTTTGTACTCGTCCCAGAAGGAAAATGTGTTTCGCAAAGTCCAGTGTCAGGAATAAGAGTCGTATGCTCCGGGTGATGCGAGTTGGAGAGATGATGCGTAGCGCGTTCCCACCCTCTCCACAGCGGGGAGCAGCCGGGGGTGAAGACACTGGACCTTCTAGTTGTGGCACTGCTTGTTCCAAAGCACTAAGACCTTAACCAAGTCAGATTTATCCACAGCACAGCGCGAGCTTCAGATCGGACAGGGACATGACAGCGCCGTCTCCACGAGTGCGCTCCTCATGCGCGCTCTGAGGGTGCAGCAGCGGAGACCAGAGGCGTGTTTATAGCTATTCGTTTTCATGCCAGTTTATTCACGTGGGCCATAAAGCTGTCATAATACAGAGGGACGTATAGAGTCCTCTCTCTCAGTCCTCCAACTACTGCACTGTATATAAGTTATGGCCATGGATTTTGATGGTGACACAGGTACGCACGCATGTCCTCAACTCAGACCGACTTTGAGCAGATGTGGAGCTGTAATGTTTTGGCCTGTCTTTATTTATGTAGCTATCCATTTTGCTCCTGTATTGCTGTAGGGTGTGTTCTGCAAAGGTTCACAGTTTATTTATTTATTTTTTTCTCCAGCTAATTTCACACCCTTTTCACAAAACCAGAGCCTTTTTACAAAATGGTTTGAGAATGAAGGGTCTACATCGTGTGGTCATAAAAAAAAAAAAAAAAAAAAAAGATACAAAAGCACAGTCTTTAAAAAAAATCTTGTTGCAAAAGTTATGCTCGTCTTCATTTTGGATTTTTCTATTGACGTTCCTCTTCATTCAGTTTGAGGTTACCAAGGTGATCCAGTCTCTGTATGATTTTGCAGGACTTTCGCACATGCCCTTGTATTACAACCAACCACACACCCAGGCTGGAAAAATGGACAAAGCATCATGCCTAGATGAGCTTTGAACTGGCCACCCTGCTGTTATTGGACCACATGTTACTTCAGATACTTCAAATGATGTATTCAGAATCAAAGCTGAACTGTAACTACCACAGCTTCAGTAAAATGCTAATCTCTCATTCTTGTTTAAAGGTGCACTGTGTAAGTTTTCTGGTGGAGCTGGAGTGGTCCACTATCTACTTTTCTTCATCAAGATGGTCCACAGTATGGCATTAAAGGTCCTATATTATGCAAAACTGACTCTTGAGAGCTTTAAGCCATGTTAGAGTATTGTTCCCACATCTAAACATACCTGGAGTTGTGTTTTGTTTCATTTGACTAGTGGTAGATTTCAAGTTAACACATCCCTTTTACGTTTAGTTCAGTACAGACTGGCAGTTTCAGGACTAAAATTATCCAAGTGATTCTATAGTGAAGGTGTATGGAGTTTAAAAACACAGTGGAGCACTCCCTGTATTACCACATGGCATCACATGTGTGTTTTCTGTTTGTGCGAATGAAATGTGTGAATGAAACAAAACACAACTCCAGTTGTGGATCAGACATAGAATAGTGTAAAAAGGCCCTTTAAACTAATGCATCTTCACATAAACAAATATGTGACACCACCAGGCTAAGTTTCAGGTTAGATCTGTGGAGAGAAAAGCCCACTCACAGTATAAATGCATGCTTTTTTCCAAGCAAAAAACACCTGTAATTGAACCAATGGAGAGATAGATTACTTATGGAACATTCTGGATAAATTTACAACACCTCCTTGTTACAAATAAGTGGCAGCTCCACCAGAAAAGTGACAGAGTGCACCTTTAAACCATAGACACACCTTTATCAAGTCAAAGAGCAGTGTCTGTGAGAGACTTTTCCAGATGCTTGACAGCTATTAGCAACTTTCCAATGAGCTCTTCCCCAAAGTGAGACCGTGGAGAGGAATGCAAAATATTCAGTCCAGGCAGAGGACGTATATTGGAGGGGAGGGGGTATTTACACAGGCATTCTACTGGAGCAGAAATGAGGAGCTGCCAGAATATAAGGTTTAATGCACATTGCACTATCCATATATCTGCAGTGTGTATGGGGTAAAGTAACATTTATTAAGAGTAGATTTGCAGTTATCATTATGAATATTTTACTGTGCCCTTTTTGGCAATTATGTGACCACTGAAACATTAAAGGAGACATATGATGATATTTTTGTAGGTATTTAGTATTAAAGAACTCATATTGCACTATTTTCTGATCTATGTTGTAATGTTGTGATGAGTTTCATTCACACATGTTTAACACACAAAGCCTGCATATTTAGGCTGAGTTCTTCTCTCAAACAGAAAATGCTCTATTGCACCTTGTGATGTCATGTGGTAATACAGGAAGCGCTCCACCGTGTTTTTAAATTCCATACACCTTTGCTAGAATCATTTGGATCATTTCAGCCCTGGAATTTGGAAATGCCAATCTCTACTAAACTAAAAGTGCAAGGAGCTGTTTACTTAAAAAAACAAACAAAAAAACAGCTGCTTTATGACATTATAAGTGGAACAGAGCATTTAGAGCTTGAACTAACGATGCATGGATCATTATTTAACATTTTGTCTGTTGTAAATTGTAATATTGATCTAAAATCACTTAATAGAATCATTGACTTCCTGTTCAAAACTGCAGAACTGATTGGCTCTGCCTCTTGATCATCACTGATCATCACTTTGATGTTTTCCCGCAGCAAGCAGTGACTTTTTAATTAATTGTTTTTATTGTTAAAATTGATTTATTACATGTTTAACCCTTTATCTATTACCCAGAGGTGAATTTAATGAATAGTTGCAAGTAATTGCAGGGGGTTGGGTGGGGATAGGGGGTAGGTGAAAACTGTAATTAAGCTTTGAATACAAGATTACTCAAAGATGCATGAGTCAAGTGAAATGCAAATGTAAATACTGTTAGAGATTAAAAGCTAAATACTGTTATAGATGAAAAGCTCATAAAAGTGAATTATACATAACATGCCTCACTGACGGCTGCATTCACACTTGGTTTGGTTGAGGTTTGATCCAGGTTAAGTCCTGGTGTTGTCTTGACTTGTTTCTGGTCTAGTTCAGGTTTAGTTCCAGTTATAGGTGCAGTTATTAAAGGGCCCATATTGCACTGTTTTCTGATCTATTCAATTCAATTCATATTTATTTATAGAGCACATTTAAAACAACTTCCGCTGACCAAAGTGCTTCACATAAAAGTCAATCAAAACAAAGGAAACTGTTACATATACATATATACAGATAACAAGTGAAAACTACAATAAGAACATCAAGATAACCTGATAAGCTAGTTCTAAATGCAAAGGAGAAGAGGTGAGTTTTCAGTCTAACTTTAAACTGCATTACAGACTGTCATAATCTTGTTTCCTCATCAAAACATAGTTATGTTTTATTTCATTGACCCTGCATATTTAAGATGAGCTCTTTTCTCCCAGTGAAAACTCTCTGTTCCACCTTGTGATGTTGTCTGATAATACAGGAAGTGCTCCACTGAGTTTTAAAAATCCATGCACCTTCACTAGAACATTTGGATCATTTCAGCTCTGGAATTTTCAATCTCCACTGAACTAAAGGTAAACGGTAGCTGGTAACACTGCTTCATGATCACAAAACGGATCAAACAAACTAATAATAAAGGATTACTCAAAAACATGTGTGAATGAAACAAAACACAACTCCAGCTGTGTTTTTGATGCATTAACAGCATTATAACATGGCTTAAAGCTCACTAGAATCCATTTTGCATCTTTAAGTTCCAATTTGAATTGAATGGCTCATCTTCCCTCTGGTGTACCACGTATATGTTGACAGTTAAATGAATCAGAAGTTGTTCAGCTTGTATGTTTACACCAATGCACTTACCCAAACAACATGGATACTTAGCATTTTAATGTGATTATTAATGAGAACCCACAAAGCATCCGAACAGAGAGAGAGCGATCCCATTTCTTCTGTCAGGGATTATGTAGAGAACCGGAGCCATGCTGGAGGAGAAGTCTGTGGTGAGCTGCTCGGAAAATGGGACGTGGTAAACAAGTACGCGAGGATTAGCAGTTTGCGCTTGTTAAAATTCAATCAATTAATGAAAACACTTATTACAATGAGCCTCGTGCGAGCTTTTCCCTGTGAGTTCTGCTGTGAGAAGGAGGGTGCTGGAGGAGGAACATGCTGTGATCATTGTCCAATCGTTATCCCATGTGTCACCTGAACTAGAATAAAAGAAAAATTATACACAATTCAGCCAGAGCCAACTCCACAGAGTGAACTTACTCCAGAGAATACATTAATATAGTGTGTCATTTAAAGGTCCTATATTACATTAAATTGCTGCTTTGTGAGCTTTAAGGCATGTTATAATGCTGCTACCTCATTAAAAACATGCCCAGAGTGGTGCTTTGTTTCAGTCGTTGTGTAGTTTTTAAGTTAACAGCTTTTACCTTTTGTTCAGTAGAGGTTTGTGATTCCAGAGCTGAAATTATCCAGATGATTCTAGTGAAGATGTATGGAGTTTAAAGGGACAGTTTGGAATTTTGGACATAGGACCTGATTTCCTAGTGGGCCAGAGTGTTGCAGATGTGCGGAGACACTTTTTAAAATATTCCATCCAGTCCTTGTAATTGCAGAGGTCGCTGGTCATGCTCAACATCGCTGAACATGCAACAATTCATGAGATGCAAGTTTAGTTTTATTTCAAATGTTATTCTATCGACACAGACATTCACATCAACAGTCTGGTGCAATAACAGATTTGCTTCGTTTGTGGAGTGGGTAAGACTGTTTTTAGTGGCAGGATAACTATGGCCATTCACATGCACTAGCCTAGCACCAGCGACCTCTGCAAATACAAGGACTGGATGTAATATTTTAAAAAGTGTCTCCACACGTCTCCAACACTCTGGCTCACTAGGAAATGAGGTCCTATGTCCAAAATTCTGAATTGTCCCTTTAAAAATACAGTGGCACTCTTAATGCATTACCACATGAAATCAAAAGGAGGAAAATGCAGGGTTTATGTGTTAAACATGTGTGAATGAAACAAACCATAACTTCAGGGTTTTGATGAGGAAACAGCATTATAACAGATGAGAAAATACCGCAATATAGGCGCTTTAAATCAGGGAAACTGCCTCTTTAACTGCTACTGTCAACCAGTCACAACTTTCCTTCTTTAGCTCTTAACCAATCACTTCTCATGCAACTCGTATCCATGACTTTTAGGTGGTGTAAAAGTAGTAGCCAGGCTGGTGCCACTCAATTACATTTCTCTCCAGCAACTAGGTCAGGAATGGAAATACACTAAACGGTTTGCAAGGACTCCAGAAGTTGTAGACCGTGCACCAGCCAATCAATGAAGAGCTGTGAAGCCATGACGTCAAACTCAAGCGCCTTTCTGGGTCCCTTTTTTGGTACAGCACAACAGTCAACAAAGTGGTCGAGATGGATGTGGACAAAGCTAGGCATTCTGTGTTTCTTACAATTCCCGAGATCGAGGACTTAAAGCTGGAACAAAAAGAATGTTTGGTGAATTTTATCAAGGGGAAAGACGTTATTGCCCTTCTTCCTACAGGATTTGACGCATTACATACATCACGACCAAATAGCAGCAATTGGTTAAATAAAAAAAGTACCCGCTTACCGTCGAGCGAACAAATCCTAATGCTGCGAGGTCAAAAGATTTCCAGGAAGTGAAAGCGGTTGATGAAACAGGCTAGAAAAGTGGGACCATTGCCACAGAAATTCAGAGTTAAAAATGGTCAAAAGTCCTCGAGCTGGCTTCTGTAACCGGACACTGAAACCCGTTAGTAAGTGCACTCCTTCCTTTTTTTACTTTATGATATTGAGACCTACAACTATGGCCCTTCTCCACCACATACCACAGCAGCAGAATCACCAACCCTCTCAGCCTCTCCCTCCTTTCACCAAAAGACAAGTCCATTCTTTCTATTCATTGCACTGTTGATCTTCCTATTGGCTCTAAGCACCAAAGTTCTTCCATTCAAAAAACCTATCATTGTCTTTATGTTTTTAATTCAAGTCATTCCGCTGTCTCTGTGTTAACTACATTTCAGACATCACTCCAGGGATTACTTGTAGGTATTAAATAATTTGACACGATGTGCTTTCAATCAGTGTGGAAACCAGGCTTGTTGGCTCATTTTAAAGGCGGACTGAAGGGCTGTCTCTGTGCCTGTGTCTCGTGTATATTTTATCTTTAATTGAATCAATAGCAGCTCCTGAAAGCTAATTAGCCGCGTTGAAGAGGCTATGGAACATGTTAATGCAGAAAGAGAGCACTTTTCCCGCGCTGTGAGATGTATCAATGGAGAAAAGAAGACAATGCTGATTTTGTATGGCGGAAAAGGCGTTGAGAAATGAGCAGCAAAGCACAAGTCAGTGGATTTTCGAAAACTATACTTAAGAACGGACATGGACGGTCTTTGGAGATTCGGTCTTGGTTTAGTTCTGGTTAGTTCTGGTTAAGGCTGTTAAGATGTGCTTGTAATAGTGTTTGTAGTAAATCCATAAACTGTTTGGTTCAGGTAAGATGAAGCTCACTGAGGCTAGTGGTTATAGATGAAATAAAAACACCAGGATCATGTAGAGTGAGTTAATACAAAAATTTTAAGACCAATATCAGGGGGTTCACTGCAGCAGTTACAGAGAGAGGAGTGACAATTTTTCTGTATAAAGTGAATTGGAGTTAACGGAGCCAGAAGCGTGCCCATGATTATTTCTTATTTAGAACGCAGCAGTTACCGCATTAGCTTTACCCATTTATATATACAGAGTAATCTCAAAAAATACCCTGATATTGCAGAAATCAAAACCAAGAACCTTCTCGCTGTGAGTCAAGAGTGCTAACTGCTTTGCCACTGTGATGCCATTTAACTTTATTCATTACTCACACAGCATGTTTTAATGCTTTATACACCGTGGGGTTGCAATATTTATCTGGCACATGAGTTAGGTAAGATCTTAATTAACCTTAATTAAACATGAACAAGAATGTAAGTCATAATGCTCACAGTTAGTTGATCAAAGAGCTGATATTTTACTTCTGTGGCGTGTTAACTTCTAACACATAACATATTTGGATCTCCACCTTGTTACCTTGTATTGTTTTGAATGCTATATTTGCCAAAGAAAATGTATTAACAAATTTCAGTTTGATGCTCTGAGTCTCTTTCACGTTGCTCCCCATGCTAAGTCACACCCCCTCATAGCACTATCACAACACAATCAGCGTGCATCTTGCAAATGAAACTACTGCACATTGTATCAGCTTTGACCAGGGTTTCCACTCTTTTTCACTGAAAATTTCAAAACATTTCCATGAGTTTTTCATGACCTAAAGTGAATTTTCCATGACTTTACGGCACCTAAATGTGTAGAACTGAGCAGATTTTTAGGGCTAAACATGAAATGTTAACCCTTTCCTCTCACCTTATGGTTTGATAATATATTTTTTTTAACATTCAAAATACTGTCAGTGCATTTATTGTCGTCTCTTTTGGCCCAGACGTTCGGAAATAATCTTAATAGCGTAATGAGAACTTAACAGAATGCTGTAGTTGTGTGAAAAAGATACTAAAATTTCATGACTTTTCCAAAACTTTCATTGAATTTACAAAATTCTATGACTTTTCTAGGCCTGGAACATGACATTTTCAATTTCCATGACTTTTCCAGGGTTTGCCATGACCACGAAAAACCTGTTTGTCAAGATGCTGTCTGCAGTTTTGTATCATGCTTTTGCATATTTATGGAGACTTGTCGTGTCGGCGCATGGGTGACGTAGGCTTGTGGGTGGATCATTGGACAGAATCTTACAGCTAACAGTAAGGAGGGTTCTAATAGGGCCTGAGAGAGAGATCACTAAATTACTCAAATTGGATGGATGACTTTCTAAACTTAAAAAAAAAGCTCAATGATGTGAAATGAATGATGTGCCATAATACCTCCTCTTTAAGAACGATTCAGGTTTTGTAATTAATTAAGAGGTTAGGGGTTAGAATATCAATTAAATAGTTATTAAACTTGAATCCTTCTTAAAGAGCCTGTATCAGACCAACCATTATTTTTTGTTCATGCTTTATATTACATTACAAAAGTCTTTTCTTTTTATTCACCATTGTTGATTCAATCTGTTTTCTCTGACAATATTTTTCGCCTCCTCAGTAAAAAGGCTTTTATTTGACCCGGTATGAAAAAAACATTTGATTTATTTATATTCTGAGAGCTATGTAGGCTACTATAATGGCTGTGATGTGCTGTGCTCTGACCGTTTACTGGAGACTTCTGGACACTCTCCAAGATGGAACCAGATATCTTGATTGGCTCTTTAACTCAAACACTTATCCAATCAGACGCAGCCCTGCCCTGTTGCAACATGCGGAACAAAATGCATTATTATAGGATTATGGTCTCTGCAAAATGGAAAGATACAGCTCAATAAACGCTGTATGCCTCTGTAAATAGAGAAGACATATTTGATAAGGACAAATCATGCTCTCTTATCAAATTGGACTTCAGTTACTCAAAATACTATATATCAAAGTTTTGTAGCAGGGATGTATGGAGAAAGATTCACAAATGTTACAAATGTGATTATTGTTATAAAAGATGCTCTATGTAGCTTTTCTGATGGACTGTGTGCCACCTGTTCACCTCCATGGAGATGTTGTTGCTTTGCCTGGAATGTTATTGGATTAAACTGATCTATCCGGCGTTTATTCAATTTAGAGTATAGGCTAATGATGAGGGAATACTGTTACAGGTTCAAAGCTAAAGCTGCGTTCACACTTGCTTTGGTAGAGGCTTGATCCCTGGTTAAGTCCTGGTGTTGTCTTGACTTGTTCCTAGTTTTGTTCCAGTTAATTAAAGGATCTATTCTGCAATAAAAAGGCACAGACCCTAACTGAATCTGAGAAAAATGACTTCAAAGTTTTTGTTTTGTCCAGACAAAAGTATAAAAGGTAGGGCTCCCAAAATTTGACAACTAGTTGCTATAGTGAAGAAATATCTGTATGCGAAACATATTGAGCTCAAAATTGATCTTTGACTCTCATTTGTCAGTTCCTGTTCTCTGCTTTTGTATCATGAGCCAAAAATAAGGAGTCGTGCAAAGACAAAAAGGCAGAAACTGTAACATTATCATTATTATTTGCTTGATTTTTCCCAGACTTCCATCCATTATAAGAACACCTCACCAAGGTCGAGTCATCATAGGTATTTGTTTGAAATGATATAGAAGAGCTTTGAATTTGCTGTTTAGTGCTGATCAGGATCGTGCGGCAACACCTACACAGTTAAACACACAAGTGACTTTGCAGTATAGTTTGTACAGTATGAATAAATACACAAAATACTTCCACATTAAAGATAATTTAAGTATAATTGAAAAAAAAAGGTATATTTACTGAATGTGTTAAGACCCTGTACCAAGGCCGCAACAATAATAAGGAGGCGAGAGGTTGGAGTTGAAAATAAAATATATTTCTGAACTAAATCATGAACAAAACATACACAGTTACTGCCTTTTGCTTTTACACGACTCCTTATTTTTGGCAAATGATACAAAGGTAAATTTTGAGCTCAGTATTTGTCACGATATTCATTCACATGATAAAGGAGGTCTCAAATGCCCCCAAAGTGACATGAACTCATTTTTGATCAAATATGATGTTAGGGTGTTCCACCTTTATAGGGCAGAATATTACACTGTTTTCTCATCTATGTTATAATTAATTTAATCATTGCATTTATTAAGTGCCTTTCAAGATACCCAAAGCACTTTACAGTTCATTATTTAGTCACTCCACACTCAGTGGTGGTAAACTACTACTGTAGCCACAGCTGCCCTGGGGCAGGCTGACGGAAGCGAGGCTGCCAATTTGTGCCATCTGCCCCTCCGACCACTACCATCACTTACACACACACCACTATCATACTAGGCAATATATAATGTAGTGTAATATAAAGTAATGTAATGTAATGTAATGTAGTTTCCTCATCAAAGACAAGCCTAACTCTGACCTGGACTTGTGTTTTGTTTCATTCACATATAAATGTCATGATTGTTATAAAAGATGCACTATGTAGCTTTTCTGATGGCACCTGCTTGTCTCCATGGAGATGTTGTTGCTTTGCCTAGTATATCATTGAATTAAACTGATCTATCCGGCGTTTATTCAGTTACAGATTTCATTGCTCATAAAACATTTGTTCTTACTGTGAACGTGAGTGTCCCAGAGCTGACCTGTAACTCAGGTCAGCTCTGGGACTGATCTGTAACCTGCTTGTCTCCATGGAGATTAAAATTTAATGCAATACAGTAGAACATTCCAGGCCAAGAATGAACATCAAACAGGTTGCAATAAGCAAGGCCAGGCAAGGCAAGTTTATTTGTAAAGCACAATTCGTACACAAAGTAATTCAAAGTGCTTAACAGAATAAGAAATACAATAAAATCACAATAAAAACAAAACAAAACAAAACATAAATAATCATCATAAAATTAAAGAGAGAGATTAAATTAGAGAGAAGAGTGTGGTAATAATACCAGTAATTTTGGTTTTGGTCTGACACCAAGAAATGCTATGGCAAGTGTTACGACCCAGCTCGTTTGGGGTGAGGGAAGTAACAAAAATAAAACCAAGATATAAAATGGAATAAATTAAATAATGTTTAATTAACAGGAATGTAAATTAAATAAATACCAGTAAATACCAGTGTGTTTCATATTATAGAACATCATTAGCTATAAGGATTTATGTTACAAATCCTGCCTATTTAGGCTGAGTTCTTCTTTTAAACAGAAAACACTCATTTCCAACTTGTGATGTCATGTGGTAATACAAGAAGTACTGCCTGTTTATACGAGAACGCTAGCAGGAAAAAACAATATTTTTTTTATTGGAAGTGCCTTTCGTTTAGATGGAGACGGCGTTTGAGTGCTTAAAAATACAAAAATCTGAAACCAGCCTCCAGAGTGTAAAAGTTAAATACGCTTCAGCTGTAGCGTCTCTGTCTGCTCTGCCCAAGACACGAAACTCTGCGAAGACACGAAGATCTGCTCACATCGCTTATGCGTTTACGTCACATACATACACTGCTGCGTCACCATATTCACTCAGATTTCCTCCCGAAAACGCTCGTCTAAACGCGGAATAAAAAGTGAAAACACAACGCCACTTTTGCATATTCTGTTCAGACCATCATCATATAAACGTAGCCTAGAATCATTTGAATAATTTCAGCACTGGAACTGCAAATCTCTGCTGAACAAAAGGTAAAAAAGTAGCAGTTGCCTTGAAAACTTCTGCTTCATGACATCACAAGGTGGAACAGAGCTTTGGAGATATGTGTATATAACTAATGATAAAAAAGAGTTACTCAAACGTGTAAATTAATCAAAACACAACACCAGGTATGTTTTTGACGAGGTAACGGCTTTCTAACATGGCTTAAAGCTCACACGAGTCAATTTTGCGTAATATAGGACCTTTAAGTATTGATGTTTTTGCATGAGAATCGATCATTTAACTAAAAGAGGACAGAGTATAGAGTATAATATATTACGAACAACATATTTTAGAGCTGTTCCATCTGGTGCACTAGTTACACAAATCCAAATAGATCCCGACACCAGATCTTTATCATATTGTCAAATTTCATAAAGCTAAAACATTCTCATTTGAATTTTGCATTGCTGGACTAGAACCATATGTTACAGAGTCGCTCATCAGCAACTCAACAGACAGTAGCGCATGGTGATTCAGCAGTAACCTTGAGGAGCGCATAGAGGAGACAAAACGTATAACGCAAACTGGAGAAACAATAACAATGAGCCAAATGAGTAAAGTACATTGATTTATATATCGAATGCATTTAGGTACTTAGATTCCTGGCCAGTAGACACATTATGGGGAGAAGAATAGATTTGACTGGAAAGTAACTATACAGTATGGTGGTGGAAAAGGGAAGAAGATGGAGAGGCTGAGGTGGCTGCTACAGTACTTGTGCTGTTCTGATGGAACTGGGAGGAGGAGGGTTAAGTCAAGTTGACGAACATTGCGGTTACATTTGGGATTTATGTTTCAGTAATAGGATTCAGTTAGAAATTCACATTTTAAACATGTCCAGGAGAATTGACAAAAGTTATAATAATTTACAAATAAATTAAATATGAATTGATAAACAAATACAATAATCATAGTTCTTTTGGTTTTTTTTTTGTGTGTGTGTTTTTCTGTACTAGAGATGGATCAATATTTGCCCTTATTAGCGCAATATTAGTGTTAGTTTGGCCCAACCAGCAGCCTAAATATAGCCAGGCTGGTGCGACCAAGTGCCTCAACTCAATTTCATTTCTTTCCAGCCACTAGGTCAGGAATCAGAATACACTAGAGGGTTTACAAGAACCTCGGAAGTTGTCGACTGCACACCGGCCAATCAGCAAAGAGCTGTGAAGCCATGACGTCGAACTCAAGAGCCTGTCTGGGTCCTTTTTGTGGTACAACACAACAGTAAACAAAGTGGTTGAGATGGATGTAGACGAAGCCAGACATTCTGTGTTGGCAACAATTCCTGAGATCGAGCATTTAAAGCCGGAACAAAGAAAATGTTTGGTGAATCTTATCAGTAAATTAATATACCAGTTAGACCCATTAGTGGTGCATTACATACGTCACGACCAAACAGCAGTGATTGGTTAAATAAAAAAAAGTACCTGCCTCCTGTCGAGCAAACATATCCTAATCCTGCGAGGTCAGACGGTTTCCACGAAGTGAAACCAGCTGATGAATCAGGCTAGCCTAAATATGCATGAAAAATATATGTAAAAAGCTACTTTATATTGAACACTTTAGTCTAAAGAGGGTACTACAAAATTTGGACTCTACACATTTTGTAGTAAAAGAAGGTTGTGGACGAGGCTGTACTCAATATTTATTTGATAAATTGGGAAAAATGGCTCTCCATATTTATCCAAAAATATCAACATGTCATCGCAATTGGTTCCTCTGGTTTCTAAACAATATCATTATCGGCACTGGCCATAAAAAATGCAAATTGGTCAATCTCACAAGTCCGAAGTCTGATGTAGAAGAATTTGTCTTTTGTGGAAGAAATTATGGTATTGCAAATGTTGCAGTCTTCACAACTTTGCAAATTGTGTCCATTCAGATTTGTTTTGAGATTTATTTTGCAGCCCTGGAGAAATCACCCATAATTCAGAATTTTTACAAGGAAATGCTGGTCTCACAAGAATAGGGACAGGTTAAAGAGGACAGGTTAACATACACAAGGACATCTCCACACAAAACTCTGTCTACTTAGTGCGAAGAATTGAACCAGGGACCTTCTTTCTGTGAGGCCAAAGTGCAGAGAACTATGCCTGGAGGTTGCTGATTCACCACTGCACTGATGCTTAATAACCCACAACAGCAGGCTCAACATCACTTTTTTAAAAACAGCCAGAGCAAACCTGGACCTTTTATTCCCCGGGCACCGTGTTCCTCTTTGGGGGATTCTGGGGCGTTAAAAATACATGTGAGTGGCTACTTCACTGAGAATTCTTCAGTCAGTGCCTTCTGGAGCTGGCTGTATAATGTGAACAAGAACACTGGAATAGCAATTGTTCCATCTATACCAGAGATTCTGCAACTCAAAACTAAGACTGGTGCAGGTTTACAGGTCTAAATATATGACTAAACTGCAGCAAAGACATAAAGTCCCACATTTTTCTGACTATAAGGTGCATGTAAAATCCCTAATTTTCTCAAAAATCGACAGTGCACCTTATAAGCTGGTGCACCTTATGTTTTAATTCTGGTTGTGCTTACTGACCTCAAACCGATTTTATGTGGTACACGGCACTCAAAAATGTTTTAGTTCAACTTTGGCACCGCTCGATGGATTGTCAGAGCATTACCATAGTTAGGTAGTGCAGAGTGAAGCTCAATTTACAGTCCTTATTCTGAGAGAAGCTGACGGCATCAATGCACAAGGAGCGAGCCGTTTTTTCAGCACTTATAGTTTATGTTAATTAGCCATGTGGTTTTAAGTTTATTTCTGTAAAATGTAAGCAAATGTGTGCAAAGCTGCATGAAACACATTATTACTCAATGTATATTTGAATCCGCCTCATAGAAAAAAACAAAAAAAACAAAACTTGTGTATGAAAATAGATGAGAGAATTCAACATTCTTGATATTGCACCTTGTAGTCTGAAAAATATGGTACAAATTCCTACTAAATACCCAGGTGGAGTGTGGATTTCTATAGGACTTCTTCAGAGCCTATATCAAACATTGCCTGAAGTACAACTCACTCAAGTACTCAGAAATACTGAGTTTGCATTTTGCCCAGATTGTTGTGTCACAGGTAAAAAACAAACAAACATCATTATAACTCATTGTAAATGGCAGCATTGTTTATAAAGTGTGTTTTTTGTGTGATCAACCAATAATACAAATGTCATTTTTGATATAACACTATTTTTACCTCTGTCGACTTTTAAAAACTCCATGCAGAGTATTTTACAGGATAATTGCATATGTTTTTAACACTTTTATATCTTTAATCTGCAATTGTTTCACTGTCTTGTATCTCTATTCACTGTTTCATGTTATAGTTGATGTGTGGGTGTTTTCTGTTTGTGCTTTTGTTTTATGCTGCTGCCTCTTGGTCAGGTCGTCATTGTAAATGAGAAGGTTTTCTCAGTTAAATTACCTGCTAAAACACTGAATAAAAAAAAAACAAAAAAAACTATGGACCATGAATCTGTAATAAAGATGATGATGATGATGATGATGATGACGATGCACTATGTAACTTTTCTGCCACCTGCTTATATCCATGGAGGTGTTATTACTTTGCCTTTATTCTACAGTATCAAATTAAACATGATTTTCCTGCATTTATTCAATTACAGATGGTTTTATTGGTCATAAAGCATGCATTTTTACTGTAACCATTGTCAGCACTCCACACATCTGACGTGTAATTGGCCTGGTCGCATCACTTGTCTCCATGGAGATATATTGCAGAGATTTATTGCAATACTGTGGAACATTCCAGGAAATTGCAATAACACCAAGCAGGTTGCAGTGATGATACCCATAATTCTTAGTATCATACCAAGAAATGCTATGCAAGTATTATAATATTTATGTAGTTTATAAAATGTGTTTCCTATTATTTTAAGTTTTATTGGAAGTAAAACATGAAACATCCCAAGGTGACCTGAAGCATAAAGGGAATTAAAGCCACAACAACGCATAATGAGTTTGTTTTAAGAGCAAAACTAGTCCAGTGAAGGCTCCAGTCTTTAATAACACAGAGGAGCTTCAAGAATTGTTATTTGCTAAGCTGTACCATTTGGGGGTAAAAACATTTTGAGTGCTGGCGAGGGAGTATGCGGAGAAACAACTGAAGAAGAACTAAAGAACTGAAGCACATCTCCATAGTTTTGCCAAGAATACATGTTTGCAAAAGGCTCTTTAGAGAAGTTTTAAAGCAGTTTGAAATATCTCTGTATGTTGTGCTCTTTGTTCTACACACACTGTACATGTTGGATATGATCAAACACGGCTCCGTCTGGTCCATACGAGCCGTGTTTACTTTGAGATTGCGGCAGCGGTCCTGACAATAGTTGTTTTCAGGGCGGCCATGTTCTCTGAGGTATTGCTACAAAGGCAAAAACAGCAAACATGAAGTCCATGTGCTGCTGTTTGTGAACTCAGTGGCCAAGGAGACGACAAACTGACAAAGGAGGCGGGCTCATATGGAAGAATATATTTGCTTAGTGCGCCAAAGGAGAACATGAAATTAAAGGTGTACAATGGTGGAGATCCGTGATAACACATGAGATTACTTTGCCTGGAATGACTCAGAGTATGGCTTTAAACTCAACTATATTGCATAATTCACTTATGTGTGTTTGTAATAATAATAATAATGAAAAAAAAAAAAAACTTATTTTGAGTTGGGGCCTGCCTACACATGCCGATAGTTGTGTTTTGTTTCACTGACACATGTTTGAGTAATCCTTTGTTATTAGTCTGTCTATATCTGCAAAGCTCTGTTCCACCTTGTGATGTCATGGAGCGGTAGTTTTCAAGTGAACAGCTTCCTTTTATCTTTTGGGCCTGTTTACATGAGCCTGAGGGTAAAAACAACAAAGGAAGTGCCTTTTGTTTAGACGGTGATGGCGTTTTTGGGGCTTAAAAATACTAAAATCTGAAACCACCCTCCAGAGTGGAAAAGTCACATGATGACACCAAATCTGAGTATCATTCATTCATTCATTTTCCAAAATAAAACCAAAAATAAGAACATAAAAAAACAACAGTTTTCTTCATTATTTGCCTCCAAAATCAAAATGAAAAAAATGGATAACAATTAATTATTTCAGTTTTCAATTTTGTGTCTAAGTGAATAATTGAAAAGATTGTTGATGTCCATTTTCCATTTCATCCAATTTTGACCTTTACAGACTGAACCAGGTCTGAACTAGGACTGAACCAGGACTAAACCAGGTCTAAACCAAGACTAAACCGGTCTCAGTCCAGGTCTCAGTCCTGGTGTCAGTTCTGGTCTAGTCCCATCTCAGTCCTGGTCTGGTCCTGATCTCAGTCCTGATCACCCGACAGTCTACGCGGGAGCACCTCCGGACTTGTCCCGATACTCCTGGTTCAGTCCTTTTTCAGGCCGGTTCAGTCCAGCAGTCAAATGTCCGGCATCGCAGTTTGTCACGGAACCAGGAAATGGCCGTTATCCCTTTATTCCATTATTCATTTAAACACAAAATCAAAAAACTGAAAAAAATGAATTGTTATCCGTTTTTTCATTTTGGTTTTGGAAACAAATAATAAAATAATAGTTTTTTTCGTTTTCTTATTTTTGGTTTTATATTGAAAAACAAATGAACGAATGATACGCAGATGACACCGCCACGTGACAAATCACCCAGACAACCGAGTGGTGCACGCTTATACACGGAAAATCCAGCAGGACATATTTAAAATGATACACAAGTAAATATGACACAGGCATTGGCAGGAGCCGCAAATATGAGAAACTGCATCCCAGATGTTACAGATAAGTTGAGAGGTCCATTTCATCTTTTAGTCCTGGGTAAGTTGTAGCTCTTAATTAGTGGATCCAGTGAGACAAGTGTAGTAAAAGGTGCTTTAGTCGGTCTTCTCCCCTGAGGTTCTGTGGCACCCGCTCAATCACCATGGCCTTTAAGGAATTGGGGCTACCGTGACCGACCCGTTTATAGGTCTGTTTATGATGAGGAAACATTATAACACAGATCAGAAAACTGTGTAATATTGGCCTTTTAAAGCAATACGGTGAAACCTTCATGTAATATTGCCATGGAAACTGGTGGCAGTTGGTTAGAGCACCTCAGAACTTTCTCATGAACCACAAACCACCAGAGCTACTGTTTAGAAAAAAATAATTGAACCAAGTTGGGATTATATTTGTGCTTTGGTTGTCACAGAATAATAACAGTTGGTGTTTTTTGGACTGGAGAAATTTCAGCTATTTCAACATTTCAACACCAACCTACTGTGATAGTTTTTGGTGACTGTGATAGTGTCTGGTGGATATTGTCTTTGATTCATGCTTTTTTAAATTTTTTATTTATTGTTCCTTTGGGCAACACTATTCAGTCACCTGCCTGTATACATGAATTTGTGAGTGAGACTATGGCTATGTTCAGACTGCAGGGCCTAATGCTCAATTCAGATTTTTTTGTGAAATCTGATTTTTCTGCAAGGTTGTTCACATTTCCAGTTAAATGCGACTTGTATGTGATCTCCAGTGTGAATGTTAAATGCCCCAAAAGTGTCCCGCATGTGCATTGGAGAACACGATGACGTCACACACAGTGAGCGTGTTCAGTGTTTACGGAAGTCACCTAAACGCTGGGCTTGTCTCCTAAAATACGATCCAGTTCTTCGTAAAATGGGCAGGTTTTGTGTCCACAGCCACTTTGTTTGTTTGAGTCTTTAGCCTCCTGTAACCGGGTGTTTAGACTATTCTGACTGTGGTGTGTCTGTGAGTGCGTCCACCTGTGCGTCGCTGTGCGTGGCTCCCGGCGACTGCCTCACTATGGCGTGCGCAGCCTTTTCTAATTGCTAATCAGCAACATTTCTTATAGAATTTTCTTTAATGCATGTGTCTGACTACGTTTTAAAGGTTGTATGGAGTAGGCAGTGGTGACGGCGGCTGCTCATAACACGCTCCGAGCCCCATGTAGAGTGCCCCCCTCCCCCTTCTAAACTTGTGGTAAATGCTCTTTTGTTGTATAGGCAAGTTTCATTGTTGACAAAAGCGCGCGTTGCATGCTGGGAATTATTTTTGTTGGCGGCAAGAAACACTAATTCAACATGACGGACGGAGCGAGAAAGCACGTAAAGGGTATTGATTCCGGTTATTTATCCACTCTAACGGCAGAGGACCCAAGACGATTTGACCAGAAATTGGTCATAAGCATCGATGGAGCCAAATCACCCTTTTCAACCCCTACAAAGCGTGGACCAAACCAAACTTCTGGTCGGAATCGTCAACTACCTGGCCAAATGTGCACTTGGTGATATCCACAATGACTTGGTGGAAACTCCTGGGCCATTCACAGCAGAAAAGATGAAAACCTCCAAGAGTCTCAATGCGTTGTTGAACTTGTTGGAGTCCACGGTTTGCTACGATCTTCTACGTTTACTCTGCAGATGTTTGAAAGCCATTTAATTCGCTGTTGGCGGTTCTTTTCACTCAGAATACGAAAAAGACATTTTCCTTCTTCTGTGCTTCTATTTGTGCATCCGATAATGCAGCAGGAATTTACCATTATTGGGGATAAATACGTGAGGTTACGCACTGTGTTTGACCACTACCGTGTTTCTTGCCTCCGACCAAAATATTTCCCAGCATGCAACACGGGCTTTTAATAACAATGACGTGAGCTGAAACTCGCCTATACCTGGGGTGGTGGTTGCTAATGGTCTACCTGAAGCTAATTTATTTTTCCCTCTGTAACAGATTGTCACTGCTGCATTATTCTTTGCTCTTTATTCTTTATCCTATTCTTAGTGTTGGTTTTAATTGAATGCTGTTTAACAGTAGCCGAGGTCTTGGAGGGAAGTGCAGTATCTGGTCAGGTGGTCAGTGCAATGCAAGGTTAGGTCTCAGGGTTACCATAAGTCACTTTAGCCCAAATAGGCCCCCTTAGCACGAGCACTTTCACCATCTTGAACTTTATGCCCTTTATCTTAATGAAGCCTACCTCAAATACCCTGGTGTGTAATTGTATCAAGAAGGGAACAAGAAAATGAAATAGTTTAGAAGATTAAATAAAGATTTGTAACTTTTATACCACGTTGCCCTTGTCCTTTTTTATGCCAGAACAGATTCTGTGAGTAATCAGGGTGCTCGGTCGCAACATTACACTCCTATTTGTTCCTATTTCTGTCACAGGCTCTTTATTTCTCGTTGACACTGGAGCCAGGACTGCCTGTAGCCACGCTCAGACATTTCAAAAGCTGCCCAGTTCGATTCAAGACCCCTCCTATTTGGGCCGAATACAGCGATTTCCCCCAGATATTAATAAACTAGCTAAACTGGCTTTCCCCCCATTGACTAGACACCGAGCCTGACGTGTAGGCGGGATGATTGTGACATGAATGCACATATTCAAATGGCCTGGGCTGCATTTTAAAAAGTCGGATCTATGTCGTTCAGAGTCATTAAAAGATTAGATACAGGTCACACAGGGGCAATAAAAATCAGATTTGGGTCACTCACTTCAGGCTGCAGTCTGAACATAGCCTATGTGACTGATGGTAGTTGGAGGGTTGTTAGAGCAGATTAGCGAGCAGCCTTAATTTCATCCGTCTGCCCTGGAGCAAGCGTGGCTTCGGAAATGACCACAGGAACCATTGAGTGAATAAATAAAAAGAGAAGAGGTAATGTACAGGTGCTTTCCTGGGATGTGGCCAAAAGATGTTTAAAACCAGAATATGATTGACTTGAATGTTACCAAAAACATGTGCACAAAGAGGAAGAAAGGCACTCTGTTATCTAAAACACATACTAAAAAGTCCTTTATTACAGCGTGAACAGGTGAATAAATAATGCACAAAACTCTTAATTGACCTCATATAAACATTTTGTGCCATATATTTTACACATTTTCTTTTTTCAGCTTTGATCAACATTGTATTCCATCCATTGTCCGTGCGGAGTGGCCCACATGCTCTGAGTGATGGCACAGCTCCTTCCTCACTCCCCTTTAATGGCTGACTAATGACTTCTATGAGGCTGACATTATATTCAGATCCCTTTAACAGTCTGCACATGTATTTTTACCCTCCTGGTGTGAGCCCGGCAGGTGGGAGTCAGTCTAAATTTAGTGATGGCTCGTGCAGAAAGAACTACTGGTCCCTCGTGTGCAGTTCCTCTGATGAGGAAAATGTTGTCTCGGAAAAATGTCGAGATATATGAGCGTGCAGGGCTGAACATTATACAGCAAAGAGTATCTGTGTTTTACGGCGTGTGGACAAAATGTTAGTGCAAATGTTTGTTTACCAGCTGCATGGCTATAAACTGCAAAACCCAGCTCTTTTCAGTCCAAAGATAGACTGAAGTAAATTCCACGTTCGATGCAGCATTTTGTTTTCGTGCAAATTTTGTTTTTGTTCATATTTGCACCTGTAATAAAATAAATACAGATAGAGGTACTTATGTTTTTGGAGATTTTCTGAATGCCAAAAATCTGAAATCAAGAGATTTTTAAGGTGCAGAATCCACACATCATTCTGACAATTTCCCAGCCTGGTTAAAACACATTTCATATTTTTTCATGGTTATTCGCTTGCTATTTAAAGGTGCACTGTGTAGCTTTTTCATTGGGGGTCTATCACTTGTTTGTTTTTATGGAGATGTCATTGCTCTGTCTGAAATATTCCACAGTATGATATTAAACAGCTCTACCTTACATTTATTCAATTATAGGTGCTTTAAAGGCTCAAAACTACCAACAAAAACAGGCATTCTGTCTGTGGACATGTTATTGCTTTGTCTGAAATGTTTCACAGTATGTTTGTCTTCATGGAGACCAAACCAGACGAAGTTACAGGTCAGATCTGTGGAGAGGCGACCCTGCTCACAGTCAGAATGCCTGTATTTGAGCTATAAAACTATAAAATTGAATAAATGTAAGGTTGTGCTGTTTATCTGAAGCATTCTAAGAAGAACAGTGACATATCCATAGAAACAAGCAATAAGGTACATAGTGCACCTTTAAAGGTTCACTATGGAAACCCAGAGAATCAGGAAGGCACAAGTCACAGTGACGTGGTCCAATAAGGACGGCTAGAGCTCCTACGTTAGCGTATCAATGTTTTCAGACGTCTACACAGTGCCGGATCAGATCTGTACTCAGAGGAATTTGTGGGAGCTGGCAGCACCAGATTGTTCTGTCTCTGGTGCCATTTTTCATCAGATTAGTGTGGACGAACACTGCATCCGCAATGAAAGCAAATCAAATACATACTAGTGGCCCTCAGCATTCAAGAACACACTGAAATACATTCTTTGATTTATATACATCTATTCCAGACAGTGTAGGTAATAAAAGAGACTATTCATTTGACATGTTTTAGAGCTTGTGATGTGTCTCAACAACAGACTGGCCTCTCCACAGATCTGACCTGTAATTTGACCTGGTGACGAACTCTCCACCAGAAAAGTGACAGTGCTCTTTAAAGATGCACTACGTAACGTTTTGGTTGGGGTCTGTCACCTGCTTGTTTCTATGGATATGTCATTGCTCTGCCTGGAATGTTCCACAGTATGACAGCTCATTTATTAAATTACAGATGGTTTTATAGCTTAAAAATATCCAGAAAAACAGGCATTCTGACTGTGAGCAGGGTTGCCTCTCCACAGATCTGACCTGTAACTTGGTCTGGTTTGGTCTCCGTGAAGATGGAAATACTGTGAAACATTCCAGACAAAGCAACAACATCTCCATAGAGAAAAGCTTTTGACAGACCCTCCACCTGAAGAGTGCACCTTAAAAAACATACTTTGTGGCCCTGAAACTTTTATTTTTTGATTAATTCTGCTACTGGCCAAGTTCTGCCTCTTTTCACATTTGGAGGAAGAGGGCTCAGTACTTCAGATTTGGCACATTGTGTAACTCATCTATTTTCTACATTGGCTCCAAGTTCTGTGGAACTTCTGACCCAAATCCCTGCAGGACTCGCCCGGGGACTTTTTCTCTTGACTTGATGTGTCAGATGGAGTTAGCCCTGGAGCTGCTCAGTCACTGTACCACAGCCCACCTGCCCCACTCTTCTGCCCCTCCCCTCCTTCTGCGCCAACTACTGCTCCTTTTACAGTCTGCAAAAAGATAAAAGGAATTCGCTAGCTTCCACTATCTGGATTTCTGTCTGCCAAGTGCATATTTGTCTACTCTATCTCCAGGAATAGGCTTAATATTTGAGATACATTTATATAATGTTTTGAGAATGATTTGGAACTATATAGACTATATCAGAGTTGCCAGATTTTATGTGACTAAGTGACCAAGCCTTTGGAAACAAAAGAAAACAAGCAACCCAATCCACACAATATGTGACAAAAAATAAATAAAAATCAAATAGTTAAAGACATGGTACCTTTTTTTTTTTCAATATATTTAAGCAAAATTTGTCTTACCCCAGTTAGGTATATTGTAAAAGCAGCTCTTGAGGTCAAAATAAGTCTGCTGTGTGCTGTCAGGAAGTGCACAGTTGGCATCCTAGTTGTTCTTCACATTACCATGAAGGCAAAACTCTGCTCTGGCTTCTGAAAGTTCTGAAAAGCCTTGAGCTTATAAACTAATTGCGGTAAATAATTAGAAGACTCAGAATGACTTTGGATCACTGCAAACCGTTTAAAATGGACTATAGTTCTATTTTTCATTTAAAAAAGTAAAAATCAGGTAGAGCAACTGAAGAAAAAAAAAAGGATAAAAATCGCCAAATCACCAGTTTTATGACTTGTGTCTATCAGGGGCAAAGAAAAAAACAAAAACAAAAACCTAAAGAAGCAGACCTGGCAACTCCAGTCTCAAAAGGCTTTAGGGAGGAAAGGGGTTATGAAAAGGTCACAGTGTGCTTTAACATATACATACATATTTTATCAGTGCACTCTAAGGCATTTGATCCCTTGCTCCTCTCCTCAGAGTTATGCTTGTCATCTTTATTCTAATGACCACTTGAACTCTCTGAGCAACAATATCCCGATATCACTATAGTCATTTTGATGAGCTATTAAAGATATCAATACTAATGTTCAATCTCTAATAGAAATAATCCATTATCCATAAAGGGATTTTACCATGTATATTTGATGGATTATTAAAAAAAAAAAAAAAAGTGCATGAGAACTACATCTGCTGGGGCGCTGAAACCTGAAGTAGTTTGTAAGAAGCCGAAAACAGTTAGCCTGATTCATCAGCCGGTTTCACTTTATGGAAACTGTCTGACCACGTAGCATTAGGATTCATTCGCTCGATGGTAGACGGGTACTTTTTTATTTAATCAGTTGCAGCTATTTGGTCGTGACGTATGTAATGTGCCGCTAATGGGGCTTACTGGTATATTAAGCTTTTCCCAAATCCTGTAGGCTTTAAATCCTCAATCTCGGGAATCGTTGCCAACACAGAATGTATGTCTTCGTCTACATCCATCTCGACCGCTTTGTTTACTGTTGTGTTGTACCACAAAAGTGACCCAGACAGGCGTTTGGCTTCACAGCTCTTCGCTGACTGGCCGGTTGGTGGTCTACAACTTCTGGGGTTCTTGCAAACCATCTAGTATATTCCAATTCCTGACCTAGTCGCTGGAGAGAAATGAAATTGAGCGAAGGCACTAGGTGACCCCAGCCTGACTAGAAAACACAAGCAACTTTTCGTCAAAATGCCCTAAATTGACAGTGGACTCAATCTTAGCACTGGCCAGATCAAGAGTTTTTTTTTTTTTTTTTTTTTTTGTTAAGAGTTCAGCGATATGACCAAAAAGTATATTTCCCTATTTTCCTAGACTGATTGAAAACTATTTTCATACTTGTCTTATTAAAGGTGCACTATGTAACTTTATTGGTGGGAGTCCGTCACTGACTTGTTTCTGTGGATGTGTCATTGCTCTACCACAGTATGAAGTTCTCCCTTAGATTTATTCAATTAAAGATGGTTTTAATTCATCAAAATGCTTAGAAAAAGAGCGATTCTGACTGTGAGCGGGGGTCGCCTCTACGCAGATCTGACCTGTAACTTGGTCTCTTTTGATCTCCACACTATGAAACATTCCAGACAAAGCAGTAACAACATCTCCATGAAGAAAAGCATTTGATTGACCCTCCACTAGAAAAGTTATACAGTACACCTTTAACAAACAAAATAGCTATTTCCTGAACACAAACAACACAGACATAATTTCCATCCACCACAAATTTCTTCCTCCAAAGCCTGAACTCTGCTCCAAACCTGCTTTTACTGACAGATGATTTTAGCCACAGACGTCTCCATTAGAAAGACACTACTCTCTAGCCCTTTTAAAATAATAGACTTATCACTCACACCTAAACTCTCACTTAAACCCAGTGCGCAGAGTGAATCCACATCTGTGTTTGGTGGCAGTGGGCCTGTGGTGATGTGTGTATCAGAAGACACCAGTCGACATCTGCTCATTCTGTCACTTACTCCTCTTATTAAGAACAAGCTGCTTTCAGTCATCACTAAACTATCCCAGTACACCTCTGATTATGTCATGTCTTAACCATAGATTGTGAAGCGCATGAACGAAGATAATTAAAGGCCCTATATTATGCAAAACTGTAACTTTATTATTAGTCTGTCTACATCTGCCAAGCTCAAAATGCTCTGGTCCACCTTGTGAGGTCATGAAGTGGTAGTTAACAGTTTAATCTTTAGTTCAGCAGAGATTGGCAATTCCAGATCTGAAAATATCCAAATGTTTCTACTGAAGGTTTATGGAGTTTAAAAACACAGTGGTGCACTTTCTGTATTAAAACATGCCATCCCAAGGTGGAGTGTTTTCTGTTTGAGAGAAGAACTCAGCCTAAATATGCAGGATTTTTGTGTGTTGTGTTAAACATGTGTGAATAAAACAAAAAACATAATCCAGGTCTGTTTGTGATGAAGAAACAACATTAAAAATAGATGAGAAAATAGTGCCATATTTAACCTTACCCAGCTTGCATGTTTTTTAAATATAGCAGCAAAAAACTAAGACACAACACTTTTTTTTTTTTTACTACAGGGCTTCCTCCATCACCCTGACTCCAAGTGAGAGATGCAAACAGATTGCCGGTTGCTGATAAGGCATAACTGTGACGTGATAGCCCTCTGACAATCTTGCAGAGGTTTTCTATAGTACATATTACAACAGTTTAATAATAGGACGTGATAACAGATGCATCTACACGAGGTTCTAAGCAATCATTTCCACAAACTGCAGACAGCTGCCATAAGCAACCATTAGCGTATCTTCATACTCCATCTTACACAGCAACTTGTTTCCTCATGTCTTCCCCTTGGCTAGAAATATTGCTTTGTAAATCATTGTTCATTCAGTCCACACTCGCTCTGTGTAGGACACTTTTGTAGCCACAGCTGCCCTGGGGTACACAGCAAAGAGTGGAGTATTACAATTGACTCTCACAGAATCAACTTTAACATTTTCTCAGAGTTTATATGAGTCCAATCTGTTCTAGAGTTAATTTAACATTTTTGGAAATGTTAATTAAGTAACACTGGACCAAAGTTTCTGTTTAACCCCAAAATCTAGAGTTATATTAACGTTTTGAGAGTAAACAGATAACACTTTGTAGAGTTATTCTGATTTTGCTAAACAACACACAGAGGTGTTTTATTTAATTTTTACTTTATTTTAGTTAATTTAAGAAGAAGTTATGTACAAAACTGGTTCAAACTGGTCTTCTCTCACAGGAGTTTGAAGTGGTGAATGGGAGGAGCCAAATTAACACTTAGAGAAGTTGAATTAACACTAAGGGAAGTAGAATTAACCTCAACCACATCAACTCTGATAAATAACCACAACTCAAACCCCCATTTAACTTTCAAATAGTTAAAATAACACTTTTGGTGTTAAAAACAACTCTGAAATATTTTACCCTAAAATTTTAACCCTCCAGTTTTTGCTGTGTAGAAGGACGGAAGCAAGGCTGCCATCTGGTGGAATCGGACCTTCCAATCATCAGTGATTTCCTCACACATCACATTCAGACTTGGTAAGGTGGGTGAAGTGACTTGACCTTAGGGATGCACTGATACAGCCTTTTATAGCTTTGAGGATCAGCTGATACCCAATATTAACCAGCACAGAGACTGAAAACAGCATTTATTTCCTTTAAAATAATGAACTGATCAAAATGTGTGATTTAGATTTATTTATCCACAGAACAAGTTTGTATAAATAAAAATTCAAACAATAGGAGACTCATTTATGACCAGTAAAGAGTCTTTTTTATTGATTTGATATGTCCAAGATCGACTGCACTGATATATGGAAGCCGATATCCAATCCTGTAGATTTTTCAGTATCGGCGCTGATATGAGATACCAGGACCAGATTGGTGTATCCCTGTTTGCTTAGGTAAACACCAACACTATGTCCGATGAGTCCGATTCAAACCACAGACTTTATCGAGTCTTACTCTGGCTTCATTATCATTAGGCATTCTTTATTTGCTGCAAACCAACTCCACCAGAAGCCTCATTTCTGCACTGTTTAGACTAAAGCCTATAGTTTAAAAGA
Organism: Boleophthalmus pectinirostris; assembly: GCF_026225935.1. NCBI lineage: Eukaryota > Metazoa > Chordata > Actinopteri > Gobiiformes > Gobiidae > Boleophthalmus > Boleophthalmus pectinirostris. The sequence continues at coordinate 14,550,384 of NW_026570971.1, read as the reverse complement.
GGCTAAACACAGAGACCACAAATACATGGAGTCTTAACCATAGTCAGATTGATTTTACAGCTCTAATGAGGTTAGCTCGGTGATACCACTCTGGAAAAGATCCCGTCGATATGATTCAGGAAGAGGAGCGTTTCTCAGCATCCGAGAGTCAGACAGTCACAGCAGCAGATACACAATGAAGTTTGAATTTAAGCAGAGAATAAACTTACTTTCTGGTAGTCTACATACTGTACATGTCTCTGAGCCTTTGAGAATCTATGTGGTAACTCTGTGCAGACACATTCATTGAACCACACAACCAGTGATGGAAGAAGTACTCAAGTAAAAGTATCACATGAAAAAATCTACTTATATGAAAGTATTAATGTACCTGTTTAAAAATGTACTTACTAAGGTGTAAAAAGTCAATATTTTGAGCAGATTTTGAATCTCATAAAACTTCAAATGTATTGATTTTGATTTGTACTGAATTTTCTTCAACAGTAGGTGTTTTTATTTGCATATTTTTGTTTTCTCAAAATGCAAATGTGTTCAAAATAAAACTCAGCAGGTCTCACACGATAATAAAATAAATACTTATACTTTTCAATCCAGTTCAAAAATGTACTGCAGTAGAAAAGAGATACCTGCTTTCAAATGTATTGAAATAAAAGCAAAAAGTATCCACAAAATGTACTCTTGTGAACTTTAAGTCATCAAAAACATAACTGGAGTTGTGTTTTGTTTCATTCACACAAGTTTGAGTAAGTATTACAACTACAACTACATTTCCAAAGTTCAAAATGCTTCCACCTTGTGATGTCATGTAGTGATAGTTTACAAGTTAACAGCTGTACCTTTTACCTTTTTTCAGTAGAGATTGACAATTCTCGGGTTGAAATTATCCACCACATTCCACCACGGTTGCAAACAGTCCATCTGAACCTCACTTTTCTGTGCACCTTTACTCCAGACAGTGTTGTTCTGATTGTATACAGTGTTTGGGTACCTGTGCAGAAAGGGATTATGGGAGTGTTGCTGAGATGTTTGCTGGTGCGTGTCGTGAATTCCCCGTTGTCCTGAGTGCATACTGTGCTGTGGTGCATTCAAGTCTGACCCAGCAGCTGCATGTGCTGTATTGGAGATGTGTTATTTGACCACTGTCTAAGGAGCCCGTGAACAAAGTACAAACAGACCATTCTACGAGCTGTAAGAAATTTGCGACGAGCCAGTTGGTGAGTGGATGGATTTGGGACTGAGATTAAAGGCGCTGTACCTGATTTTTCTTAAAGGGTCCATATTCCACTGTTTTCTGATTTATATTGTAATGTTTCCTCATCTAAAACATACCTGGAGTTGTGTTTTGTTTTATTTACACATAAAATCATACACATTTATGGTTAAGTTCTCAATATCTCAATCTGAAAACACTCCTTGTGATGTCATGTGGTAATACAGGAAGTGCTCCACTCTGTTTTTAAACTCTATATACCTTCACTAGAATCATTCAGATAATTTCAGACCTGGAATTTCCCATCTTTACTGAAACAAAGGTAAAAGGAGCTGTTAACTTGTAAACTACCACTACATGACATCAGAAGGTGGAACAGAGCATTCTAAGCTTTGGACATGTAGACAGATTCATAACAAGACTTACTTAGTTATGCATTTTGAGCATCTTAATTATTTATTGCGATGATTTTATAAGCATTTTTCACAACTTTCAGAGGCCAGAGTGGAGTTTGCCATCATCAACATGCCATCGACAACTAACATGCGAACACACACTTCCTGATTCTCTGACAATGAAACTGCCCTACAAAGGCAAAAGACCTTAACTCACAACTCAAAGTTTCTATTTTGTTCAGACAAAAGTTTAATAAGTAGGACTCCCAAAATTTGACAACTACTGTATTTTCCGGACTATAAGTCACTCAGGAGTATAAGTCGCACCAGCCAAAAAATGTGTTATGAACAAGAAAAAAACATATATAAGTCACCGGATTATAAATCACACTATTTGGGGGAAATTTATTTGTTGAAATCGGAGACCAGGAATCGACATTTCATCTTGAAAGGCAATTTATAGTAATAACAATAGAACAGAGAATGACAGTTAATGTCACATATTAACTATTAACTCATTATTAACTATAGCATAAACAACAGAACAGAACAAGTTTACCATACTCTCCATTTCACTCCAAATCACTAAATCCATTGAATTCTTCATCCTCGGTGTCACTTCTGAGCAACTCTGCGACCTCTGGAGGTAAATGAAGCGCTGCTTTCTCTTCTGTGTAGCTGTCGTCAGACTCAGCATCAGTTAGAATTATTCCGGCCTTTCTGAATCCCAACAGGATGGTTTCAGTTGTCATTGAAGTCCAGACTTTGTCGATCCATCCAATGACTTCCAGGAAAGTTGCATGGTGCATCCTCCTGGTTGTTGTGAAGCTATGCTCTCCATCCCCGCTTTCAGTTTCTCACTCACTCCAAACTTTCTTTCTGCTGCTCGAGTACCGATTTCAGCTGAATATTTCACCACTTGCAGCAGGACAGCGGCTCTTTCTGCAGGAGACATGCACAGTAGAGCCAAGTGACAGTGGTACAGGAGTAATAGGAGCAGCAGATACTGACACACGAGCCTGGAGCGCCCTCTCGAGGCTTCAGTGTGAAAACTTTAAGATATAAGTTGCACTGGAGTATAAGTCGCAGGACCACCCAAACCATGAAAAAATGTGTGATTTATAGTCCGAAAAATACAGCAGTTGCTATAATGAAGAAATATTTGTATGTGAAAAATACTGAGCTCAAAATTGACCTTTGACCCCTATTTGGAAGCACAGTACTCTGGCTTTGTATCATGTGCCAAAAATACGGAGTCGTGCAATGGTCAAAGGTCAATTTTGAGCTCAATATTTTTCTCGATATTTATTCACCTGATAACTGAGGTCTGAAATACCCCCAAAATGACATTAACTCATTTTTGGCCAAACATGTTACTGCCTTTTGACTTTGTAGGACAGAAAACACCAAACGATATATTCTGACCTTAAGAGCTACTTGTACCTTTCTTGTAGATATTTGTACTGGGACAAGAAAAATTTTGCTCAAATACATGGACAAAAAACAAAAAAAAATCTGGTATACAGGCCTTTTAACCAGTCTTATCAGGTTCTCTTAGTGCTGTTACATTGAAATATATGCAACGACAAAGCTGAAACTTTTGAACCGGTAAAAACAGCACTACGTTGTATTTCTAGGCTTTCTCCTGACAAGATAAAATGAGTAAACAAATCTTAGAGGTTCTTTTATTCCAAGAAGGTTGTCACAGTTATAATTCAGCTGTGAGTGTCCTTGTCTCACTCCCAAATCCGTGATTAATAATGTACTATAATAATGTTTATTCAGTGCAGTGGATATAAGGGAAGGGAAAACATGTCTTGACAGAGTAGACGAGAGACACTGAGACTGTAAAGAGCTATATAATGATCGATCAGTGCAGCTGGCTCCAGGATGAGGCTGTGTGGTGGAGGATATGGAAAAGTGAATCTTGGCATATGCTATACTATTTATAACTCTATTCTTAGATGTGCGCAGGATTCCTATAAAGATGAGGCCAGTGCAGGCATTCTCTTTGGTGTTTAACTCTGACTGGAGTTAAACCTGTGTTCCTTGGGGAGCTCCTGCTAAGCCTCTGATTAACGGAGAACAAGTCGTCTTTATTCATGATGCTGAAATGCAGATGAAGGAGGGAGGAGTGAGGGAGCCGTGTACACTGTGAGGAACATTTTACTTTGCTCTTCAGGGAGAACTCATTAAACTAAGTTGTGGGTTTGATGACTGGGCAGGGAGCACCGTAGATGGGTTTCTGATAATCAGGCACTTTTTGCATAAAGGCACAAAGGTTATAGATGATTATATGAGCACAGAAAACAGGTTCTGCTCTATTCAGCAGGGGCTGATCCATTCAACAGGGACTGAAGCAACAACAGTCTTCTCCGGCTGTAAACCAACAATTGTTTTTGCTGAATGTGCTTGACTTTTTGCAAGGGCATAGGTTTGGTCTCAGCTTTGGTGGGGACACTATCAGCTAACTTCCCCCTCCAATGTGTTTTATGAATTTTTTCCAAAAACACACAGAGTCTGGGCAGGTCCAAAATAAGTGAGAGGTGGTTTCATTTTTCAGTTTGCATAATGTACAGTTTGTGTCCATTGCCCTTCTGATGATTCTTTAGCAGATAACAGTGATGTAGAAGTTTGTAGCAGATTTCCCTTTGCTTGTTGGTGATGAGATATTTGTGAGGTAATGTCTGTACATTTTTCCATGGAATATTGTCAGTAGAGTCCGGCTGCTAACAGCGCACGAGTAGGGCTCTGTTTGGGAGGTGCACTTGTGGCGATAGTCGCTCTTTTTCTGCATTGACTCATTATAAGGCAAGTTTAATTGAAGATGAAGCCAAGTAAGTTCCTTTTGAAGTTTTTCAAAGTTTGGTGGGCAGCATCTTCACTCACGCCTGCTCAAGCCACCATCTTCAGGTGCCGGTCCTGTCCTGCCACTTCCACAGTTAAGGCTCCTGGCTCTACTAATGACATCACTCTATTGCAGCCAATGAAACAGCAGCACTGTATTCATCATGTCACTGAATACATCTCAGAACGTCTAATAAACAAAATGTGAACTAAAACATGTTCAATTAATACTACTGATTTTGGAAAAATATCAGAATAACTGTATATTTTTGTGTATTAAAATAAAATGACAAATATTGGTAGGGACTATGTTGTCTTCCCCAAATATTGGTTGTGACATGTCCCCACCGTCCCTATGTAAACCTACACCCTTGATTACCAAGTTTATTTCCATTTGAATAATCAAGGCAAAGCAGTAACACCTACACGTGCACCTTTAAGCAACATTTGTCATACCCCAGCACAGATTGCATAAGCAGCTCTTGAGGTCAAAATCTGAGATCTGCTGCGCTCTGTTAGACTTTCATTGTTATCAGGAAGTGTGTGGTTAACATGATAGTTGTATTGCTGTGATGGGAAAACTCTGCTCTGGTGTCAAGAGTTGCAAAAACGTGCTTATAAACTCATCATGGTGAATAATTAGAACGCTCTGAATGCAAAAGGTAAGTGAAGGTTAACACTGGACCACTGGAAACCTTTTAAAATTAACTATTTGTGTTTTTCACCTTTTTGTAAAACTGTAAAATCGTGTAGCTTACAGGTAACAAAAATATAGTTTAGTGATTAGATGTGAAACCCCAGATGTAAGTCGTGTTGCTCGGAGACTTTAAGTGAACTATGCTATAAAAACACGGCTGGCTTTCAGCTGTTTGAACATTAAATTTAGAATGTTGCTCCATTTTCCCCACATTAACTTCAGTAGTCAATGCCGCATGTTCTTCTTGTGTGTAGTGTCTTCATAATTCACAGAGAAGAGGCTTCTAAAGCTCAGAACAGCTGGCGTGAGTCTGTGGAGATTCTCACTCATCCAGGTCATGGTAATAAGGGAGGTGCATGACTGCTTTAACGCCCTGAGGAGACATGTTCTACTTCCAATCCTTTTCCACATACCTAAATGTCCTATATTATGCAAAACTAAACGAAATACTGTAATACCCCATAATATTCTGTCCTACAAAATGTGCCTGCTTTAGTTTCTTTCATGCTTTATTGCTTTGCCAGGAATGGATTCATCACGGGTGTTTCTATTGCTCAAAAATACAATAATTCCTTTTGTGAATAGGTGCGACTCTCCACAGATCTGAATTGTAATGTAGCGTAGGGCTTGTCTCCCTTACCTCTGACTGAGAAACAAAGGCGACTGAGAAGCGTAATGTAAATATTGTTGCAGGTGAATTTCTCTCGGGATCAATAAGGTATCTATCTGTCTTTCTCTCTCTTTCTTTCTTCCTCTCTATCTCTCTCTTTCTCTTTAGCTCTCTCCCTCTCAATTTAACCTACACTGAATATTCTAGACAAAGCAATAACATTTTGGAGACAAGCAGGTAGCTGACCCTCCACTACAAATATTATGCAGTGCACCTTTAAAGAAGACATATTCTCTTTGTGTTTGTTATATAGTTATAATCTTTGACACCCATGGATCAATATGTCATTATTTGGACAATTTGAATCACAATATTGATCTAAAAAGACTTAATAAAAATCCACTAACTTCCATGTTAATAAACTGTGGTGCCCAGTGGGAGCTGACATCACCATAAACCTTATCACGACAAAGAACCGAGCAGTTGTCAGCACCTCCTATGAATGGCAAATTTTTTTCATTTGCACCAAAACAACCGGGTGACGCTGCCAAATCCTGCATGTATAGCTGATAAAGAAAATAAACTAAGTACAGAGCAGTGGACGTGTACCAGTGGTGGTAAACACGGGGGTTAATCGGACTTCTTGAACACAGGAGTATAAAAATCAGTGGTGGAAGTTAACAAAGTAAAACTATAAAGTACTGTACTTAAGTATAAATTTTAGGTATCTGTACTTTACTTAATTAGATTTTAAAGTGGATACTTTTTATTTTTACTTCACTACATTTGAGAGCAGATATTTGTACTTTCTTCTCTACTACAAACGATGGATTCAGTTATGTTATTAGGTTCTTTTTTCAAACCAAGAGTTTATTTTCATGCCTGACAGTTTCGACTGCTCACTAGTGCTCTTCCTCAGAGTGGTCATGTGATGTTTCTGTGACATGTCTGGTCAGCTGATTCATACACGCCTACGGGACTATAAAACGGGATGAGGGGGCTTTTTTTACTCTCACACACCTGGGATAGTGTCCTGAGGAAGTCGCACTGCAGATGGTGCTGTCATTCTACCTCCACCGGTAGGAAGACAGCACCAAAACCTGTTTAAATCAGCTAACCAGACATGTCACAGCAACATCACGTGACTACTCTGAGGAATACCGCTAGTGAGCAGTTAAAAACGGCCGGAATGAAAACAAACTCTTGGTCTAAAAAAAGAACCCAATAACTTAAATTATGGGAAGACCAAATGAACCTCATGGGATTAATTCAGTTGTTTCTCCTAAACAAAATTCAGCACAAATCTTTGTCAAGATCACTACATTTGAAGCTTCATAAGCTCCTTAAAATATGTGAAAAAATACTTTTAATTTAATGTACACATAGACCATCCTCTTTAAATAAATGATTAAACAGGTACTTTAATTTTTAAACTTTTACTTGCGTAGTTTGCTCCAGTATTTGTACTTTTACTTAGGTAACAAAGTTGAGTACTTGTTCCACCACTGATAAAAATACTCAGACATGCATGAATCACACTAAATGCAACTTGGAGAGGGTAAATGGGAAGAGGAAACAGCTATACCATGGTTAAAAAGTCTATTTTGCATAATAGGTCCGCTTTAACTCCCCTCACCTTCTCTGGATTCATTCAGTTAATTTCCCAACACAAATTGATTTCTTTGCAGCTTTCCAACTTGAACACAGCTGTTGTGTATAATGTGGGTTACTCTGCCTCAGTGCTCCAGCAGGTGAGTCCTCTGCCAACAGCTTGTTTTTAATGTGTAAAAAACTGCAGTGTGGGCTTAGCTCTTTTCCATATATGCATACATTAGTCTGAAGGTACACTGAGTCACTTTTCTAGAAGGTCCATCACCTGCTTATCTCTGTGCAGATGTAATCGCATTTCCTGGAACATAATCGCGTCTCTTGGAATGTTCTATAATATGGCATTAAACGTATTTACCACCATGGGAACAGACACTTCCAGGCAAACAGGTCAACTCTGTGGAGATTTGACACAGTTTTGTAAGGTATTTTAAGATATAAAAACATCCAAATAAAGACAGAATATTTTCGTGCTACACATGGAACATTCACAAATAACATCTCAAGCAGCCCCCCATCAGGTAGAGGGTCCACCACGTAATTGTCTCCACTTACGCGTAAAGAAGTGGACTAGGAGAATGGACATCACCCATAGCATTAAGCTCCAGTCAAATGAAGCCACAAGGCCAGCAATTATGAATTTGGAGCCGAGTTCCATATTAGGAATAGGAATTTATTTAAGAAAAAAATTGGGAAATAAAACGATGGCAGGATCATATAGAGTGGGTTAATACAACCATTTTAAGACCAAATGAAGAGCCTGACGGAGAGAAGGGTAACGTTTTTTCAATGCAAAGTGGACTTGGAGCCGGAGTTCATGGAGCCAGAAGCGTGCTCATGGTCACTTCATATTTGTAACGTGACTAGCGGGTTATCTAGTCTATTTATATATACAGTACATGCCTGGAATGTTCCGCAGTATGTCATTAAATGTATCTAACTTACATATCTTACACGTACATGTCAGCGTAGTTGCCTCTCCACAGATCTGACCTGTAACTTGACCTTGTAGCATCACTTGCTTGTTTCTTGGGAAATATACATTAATACATTTGATGCTGTATTATAAAACAAATCTGGCAAAGTAAATACGTCTCCATGGAAACAAGCTGCTGGCGGACCCTCCATCTGAAAAGTTACATAGTGCACAGTTAAATAACACAAAATACCAAGGCTAAGATGTTAAGAAATGGTTTAAATGGCTTGAAAAATACTCTTTCTAGATTTTGAAGTTAGAACTGCTCCTCCCAAACAGCCATCAGACCAAGTAAAGCAATCTATAAACCCACTTTTATCTTGTTCTACTGTTTACCCTGAGGGGGAAAAAAACAAATCAAAGTTCAGCTAGACCCAGAGCAGTCTCTTCTAACCACTTCTCAGCTTGTAGTCATTTGTAAATGTCATCAGTCACATCCAAATATTTGTTTTCATTAACAATTCAACTGCCTTCGTCTGACTCAGCGTAGTTAATTACAGCAAACTTCTCCGCCGAGAGTACAACCAACACGACTGGGAAGCTTGTGAAGGCACCACTCACTTTGCTCATATTTACGCTGCTGCTTCTGTAGTGTAGAACAGTGAGGGCGAAGACACTGACTATGGTGAAGAAGAGGCACTGGAGAGGGTGAGCAGGCTGATTATTCTGCTGTTTTGGTGGCTTGCCTCACCAGCCAGTGCCTTCTACATTTTGTTTGAATCCAAAAGAGGCTGGAACCGGACCATAGAACATGAAAAACCTCCAGTCCAATTACAGCTGCTTATTTTTAGCATGTGTCTCTCGATGTGGAAGACATGTCCTCTTCTCTTAAAGGAACAGTTCAGAATTTTGGACATAGGACCTCATTTCCTAGTGAACCAGAGTGTTGGAGACGTGTGGAGACACTTTTTAAAATATTACATCCAGTCCTTGTGTTTACGGAGGTCACTGGTGCTAGGCTAGTGCATGTCAATGGCCATAGTTATCCTGCCACTAAAAACTGTTTTACCCACTCCACTTAGCACCCGAAGCAAATCTATTATTACACCAGACTGTCGATGTAAATGTCTGTGTCAACAGAATAATTTTGGAAGTAAAATCAACCTTGCATTTGAAGGACTTATGTCTGAGCAGCAGCAGTGAGTTGTACTTCCTGATAGAAAACTCGGCAGCAGCGGACTGATATATGAGAAAATAGTCCCTCAACATCATGCGACAATTCATGTGATGCAAGGTTAGTTTTATTTCAAACATTATTCTATCGTCTCAGACATTTACATCGACAGTCTGGTGTAATAATAGATTTGTAAGTGGAGTGGGTAAAACAGTTTTTAGTGGCAGGCTAACTATGGCCATTGACATGCACTAGCCCAGCACCAGCGACCTCTGCAAATTCAAGGACTGGATGGAATATTTCAAAAGTGTCTCCACACGTCTCCCACACTCATCTAGGCTCACTAGGAAATGAGGTCCTATGTCCAAAATTCCAAACTCTCCCTTTAACATTCAAAACATAATATATCTCTTGTTTTACCTGAGATAAATAAGTTTGGTGTTTTGTTGATTTTGAGAAAATTCATGCTGTTTCTCAGTCCTTAATATCCTTTTTTTTTTTTTTTTTTTTTTGGTGTAAACTGCCATGTTTATTTTTGATGCAAACGGAGCATGCGTCTCTCTGATTGGTTAATCCACCTGTCAATCACACATTCTGAAAAAGGGAGACGTGATATGGCTCCAGATTCGCTCATCTTTCTAGATTTGTCAAAGAGTGCGGATCTGGCCGTCCAAGTACATAAAAGGCAGCATCACTGGTAGAACCCACAGGATGGCGGCGGGTTTCTAGCTCCCACAGATGCATGCTGTTGTTGTGTCCTCGGGCAAGACTGTGTGAATGGGTGAATTGAATAGTTCCTTGCTTTGAAGGTGGAAACACGCTATTTTAAAATTTCCTATGGAGAGACAAGGAAAGCAATACAAAATTTCAAAACACAGACACCAGTGAATATTACCGGTCTGAAAATACAATATTGCAGATGTATTGTTTTTGCAGAGCTCCACACACGAGTCTGTTGTGTCTATTTATTCTCTTAAATCAAGCATGTCCACATAGACCTTGGATACAGATCATAAACATGAAACCAGGCAGTAATCATTAAGCTTTTCACTGTCTGTATCAGTAATAAGGTAACATTTGCTCTGAGCTTATATTTGCACATGATGTTTGCTTTTCAAATGAGGTTCTGGTTCAGTGGGATTGTGTTTAGTGGGAAAATATGGACTGTACAGAGAAGTGACCAGGTGGACATTGTATATTATTCATCGGGTCTATACAGCGGGCTTTATTTCTGCTCAAATGCTCATACAGCCCCCAAGGCAAAGTGCTGGTGGTCTACAGACTTAAGACTGGGAATGATAGATGGATTCTATGTGTGTGGTTTTATTTTTAAAACTATATGTGTCTGGCAGAAGTCTTCCTCCACCGACGTGCCAAACTGTTTAAAAGTTTGACATTGTTATAGAAAAGTCTTATGGTTTGGTACAGAAAGCAGTGGCTCAACAAAATAAGCAGAACTTTTTCCTTTTTACAATCCTACAGCGACTGCATTCTTCAGACAGTAAAGGCTAAGAGCCAAAAGGGAGCGACAGTGGTGCAGTCGACATCTGTGCAGAAGGTAACCGGTTTGAACTGCTCAACAGGAAGTGGTGTAAAAATCAGTGTGATAATAGTTCTTTGCTCAAACTTCCTAATGAAACATGCATTAATGATGATTTGTCAATGAGATATTTACAGTTTTAACAAGTATGCCACCTACATTTGACATTAAGAACTTTTCTGGTAGAGGTGGAAGGTGGCGTTTCCATCGAGCTGTTGTTTTTTTGCTAGAATATTCCACAGTATGGCATATGGCCACCACCAGGTCAAATGCAAAATACATTTTTAATGCCACACTATGGAACACTGTAGGCCAAGTATGCCACATAGTGCACACTGAGATCAGCTCTTCTGTGTCCCACCACCTCAACCATGTTCCCCAGAGGAAGAGAGTATGCTGTTTTGTGCTTCTCCTTTGACATCGTAGTTGGGCCTCATAGTGGCTGTTAGTCTTAAACTTAGACTGCACTTCAGACTGCAGCCTAAAGTGACCCAATTTTTTCACCCCTATATGACCTGTATCTGATCTTTTAATCACAGTCTGAACGACACAGATCCGATTTTTTCAAATGTGACCCAGGCTACTTGGATATCTGCTCCTAAAACCGATACATATCCGATCTTTTCACATGTGACTTCAGTCTGAATGGCCAGGTCACATTCATCCCACCTACACTCTTACAAATAATGTACACAAACGTCCTTCTTAACATACGAAAACTGTGTCTGTACTCCTTTTGAGTGAAGCAGCAAAGCACATGACAGTCCCACCACGCTTGGCTGTGACTTTCTACAGACGCTGCTGCCACTGTCCCACAAAACATGACCAAAAACCCTGTCCTTCTCCTTCTCAATCTCCTCCTTAAAACAAACAAGCTGTACATGTTCTGGTTCTGGTATGACAGCAACTTTAAAATCTGCAGGTGCTCAATGCTGCGTCCATGTTTAGGCGACTCCTGTAAACACTGAGTGCGCTCGCTGTGTGTGACACATGTGAGACACTTTTGGGACATTTAAAGTTCACACTGAAGATCACATACAAGTTGAATTTAATTGGAAATTTGAGTGACCTTGCAAAAAAAAATAAAAAATCAGATTTCACAAAAAAACAAAAAAAACAAACAAAATTGAGCATTAAGCCCTGCAGTCTGAACGTGGCTCAAGACAAATTTTATTGATCCACAAAGAAATTAATTGGACACAGTAGTTCACACATCACAATATATTATAATAACAAAGAGAAAAAATATAAATGGAAATAATAAGCAGCAGAAAGAGCAAGAGACTGAGGCCAAATATGGTATAATGATATAAATGTTTAAGTCCAAGTATAAATAAAATACAAATATAGTAATACAAATATCTCTCAGCTATAAAAGGTGGGTAAGGAGAAACAGTGCAAAGATGAAATAATGATTGACAGGACATAGGATTATCTGTTACATAAGGGTGAGTTGTTGTACAGTTGTAGGGAGTATTATAATATGAATGTAGTCCTGTATCTCTCATTGTTTGCGCAGAGCTGTAGGAGCCTGTTGGAGAATGAGCTCCTCTGTCCCTCTACAATCTGGTGCAGTGGGTGACTTACCAGCACTACACATATGTACAAGTAGCCTATAGCTGTAACCTCTGGAGCATGTACAGTATAGTAGGTGCTTTCTGCTGCACTTCACACTCCACTACCTCCACTACTCCATACACTCTCACTGCCTCATGTACACTTTGGTCCAGAGGTTCAGTCCTGCGGTCAGTCCATGAACGTGTCACCTGACCACTCTAATTGTGATATAGTGTCTCGGTTTTCCAGTTTTCCCATTACATTTAATCAAAGTGGAATCGAGGAAGTGTCCAGGGCCCACTGGTGTGTGACTCACTGTTTTCCATACGACTGGTTTGGGTCATGGGGTTCGCTAATGTAGAAAACATAACGGATAAGTGAGGAGTGGCAGGCTTCTGAAGTGGACTTATACACAAGTACAATACAATAAAGTAGCCTGTAACACAGTATTGATTAACTCCACTCAATTATTGATAATAAATTAAGTTTAATTGGTTCTTTAGGTTCCAATGGTCATGGCTTTTATCGCAAATGGCACTCAATCCAGGAAATAGACATTATACATTAAAATAGCAATGTGGTACTAACATAACTGAGTTTATAGTCTCATATTGATGGCATTTTATAAAGTTCAAACCATAGTTCAAAACATAAAACATGCTTATATTGTATAGTCAATTTTTTGGCTAGAAAGTTACATACTGTTAGTCAGGCTGGCGCCACCTAGTGCCTCCACTCAATTTCATTTCTCTCCAGCGACTAGGTCAGGGATCAGAATACACTAGATGGTTTGCAAGAAGTTGTAGACTGCACACCGGCCAATCAGTGAAGAGCTGTAAAGTCATGACTGGGTCCCAGTAAACAAAATGGTCGAGATGGATGTAGACGAAGCCATTCTGTGTTGGCAACGACTACTGAGATCAAGGATTTAAAGCTGGAACAAAGAGAATGTTTGGTGAAGACATTACTGTCCTTCTTCCCACGGGATTTGGCACATTACATACGTCACGACCAAATAAGCAAAGATTGGTTAAATAAAAAAAGTATCTGCCTACTGTCGAGCGAACAAATCCTAATGCTGCAAGGTCAGACAGTTTCCATGAAGTGAAAACAGCTGATGAATAAGGCTAGAAAATTATATGAAAATGAGCTAAATTTCCATGGAAACAAGTAGGAAAAGTCCAAATAAGAGTCAGGTTTGTGGAGATGCAACCTCACATGTTTTTCTCAAATAAAAAACAAACAAACAACAAAACAAAAAAAGTTTATATTTGATAGTCTCTTTTTGGCTAGAAAGTTACATACTGTGGCTTTAGAGTCTAATGAAGGTGTATGTCTTTGTAAGTGCTGGTTTCAAGTTATAATTAATTAAGAGAAATCCAAGGTTTTCAGTTGTTGAGAAGGAGACAGTCATACAATGTAGGACAATTTTAACAGCACAGATGAAGCTCTTATGGGGCCAAAATAAGACTTTGCTTTGTGCTTTCTGCATTTATTTATAAAGTTATTTTTGACTGTAAACCAGAAAGTAAAGCTTGGACTTCTGTTAGGATGCTGGTTGCTGATGTTAGTGGTGTGATGCCCAAACTGTACTCTGGCCTCTGAAAGTTGTGAGACGCACATATTAACGCATCACAGTGATAATTGGGATGCTAAGGATGTGTTAGGAAAGTGAGGAGTAAGTTTGGACCTCTGCAAACTCTTTAAAATTAACTCTTTAAAGGTGCATTGTGTAACTTTTCTGGTGGAGGGTCCGTCACCTGCTTTTTTGTCTAAATATGTCATTGCTCTGCCTGGAATGTTCCACAATATAGCATTAAACAGCTCTACCTTACGTTTATTAAATTACAGGTGGTTCTATAGCTTAAAAATACCTAGGAAAACAGGCATTCTGACTGTGAGCGGGGTCGCCTCTCCACAGATCTGACCTGTAACTTGGTCTAGATAGAAATGTTTAATGCCATACTGTGAAACATTCCAGGTAAAGCAATATTTCTATGGAGAAAAGCATTTGATGAACCCTGCACCAGAAAATTTATGGAGGTCACTTGATAGTTCAGAACCACTGATACAGAACCAAAAATATGTGACTTTTGGACAAACAAGAATCACAAAAAGTGTTTATAGAGAGAAATAGCTGTTCCATCCTAGTCCGTCGGAGCTGAACCAGGGGTCAGCAGGATCATGTACAGCCTGCAGATGGTGTATTTCCCTCAAGGATTTAGGAGAAGCCTCTGTTCCGCACTCTTAACCCCAGTTCTGACCGAGTGTGGCGGCGGCCATCTTGTCACTCACTGCTCGGTGGAACGGGCCCCTGTCTGTGGTCCGTGAGGCAGGCTCGGGGCAGATGGATGAAGACAGGAGTAATATGCACATTTACAGGCGTCCTCCCAGTGTGATGAAGAGCAAGAGCTAGCACGGTGTTGCCCTCTCAAACCTCTCCTGTCCACTTCACTTTACAGCTCCGGGGCAGGTGTCTGAAGCACTGTGGTTCATGGTGAGGATGAGATGAATGGGTCTATTGAAGAATAAATGGCTGAGGTGGGGTCACGTGAGGCCTTATGTGAGAGGAGACTGTGGTTTGATAACATGAATGTAATCCATGAGGAAGTGGAAGTTGTCTTCTCCTGCATAGTCACACCAAGGACACCTCCAGTTCTGAGTTAGATGAGTGAGCTACAGAAACAAATGGGTATTTGTCCTTCTCTAACATTCATCATTTTACTCTGCCAACTCGTCTCATAAAAGCTTCATGCTATACTATATGTCTTGGCCAGTCTGTCTCACAACTAACATTGCTTGTCTCACCACTGAGTTACTGGGGTTGTAGTAGCTCAACTGGTAGAGTGCTTGTCCTCTGATCTGAAGTTCAGAGGTCAGTGGTTTGAATCCCACTATTAACCTAGAGATCCACTGGCCTACAGATTGGTGGTGTGATTCCAGCTCCAGTAGAAAAGCACTGTATAAATCTGACAATTTACAATTTCAATATGACACCAACCAGAGCTGTGAACTTGTAAGTCGTGACTTGGATTTTCAGACTTGAGTCACTATTTTGAACACTTTAGCCCCTCTTCACAACTTTGGCACTCATTAAGATACAGTTATTTTTCAAGCCCAGGACTTTTGGATGCCATATGTTCTAAAAAATGTACATGTACAGTATAGTCGGTGCTCTCTGCTGCACTTCACACTCCACTTCCTCCACTACTCCATACACTTTCACTGCCTCATGTTCACTTTGGTCCAGAGGCTCAGTTCATGAATGTGTCACCTGACCACTCTAATGGTGATATACTGTCTTGTTTTTTTGTGATGTGATTGTGATGGTGAGTAACAGGTTGAAGAGGATGATGATTCTGCTGTTGTAGTAGAGTTAACATGAAGAAGGTTTGCAGGGAGAATAAGCACATTTACCTGAATAACTTGAGCATTCATAGTTTGTGAAGGCAGCACTGTCTCAATCAGTGGATACAGCATTTACTTTATTACCCAAAGGTTGGACATTTCCCAGCTCCCTGCTGTCATTGCATCCACATATAATATTTGTTGTTGACTGCTTTTTTGGCTACCTGTTTTTTGAGCTCAGTTTGAACATAATATTATGGGATTTTAACCAACTAACAAGTGCAGCATGTGCAATTCAAAGGACACAAATAAGGGACAGTTGGATTGTGTAAAATTAATGTTGAGTTCGTTTATCCATCTGTGTTCCAACTGGATTTCGGATATGACGTCACGTCCACGCTTCAACCGTTTTATTATGTTTCGTGTGTCTGACTTGGAGAAAAACGGGGACGCTAACCAGAAAGCTGTTGTTGCTGTAGCATTGGCTGAGTACCAGGCATCCAATATAAGTATGTGCTACACAACCTCGAGGAATAATTTAGTATAAACTGTTTAATTCAGTATATTAGTGAAGTAAAGCGTTGGTGTCGTGTGATATTAGATCGTTTGGGCACATCATCAAGCAGGAAGTGGGCTAAAAACATGGGCCACACCGGCTACCATATCCATAGGCAGTGATTCAGATGCAGTAAAGTACTGCAGTAATACGAATGACTGAAATTGTCATTTAAATCACCAAAGTATCCAAACACAATGAAAACAGTTCATACAAGTGACACTGGGCACAGCCATCTTGGATTCTGTCTCTGAAACCTTGCTCAGTCTCCTCTGCCATCCAAGGAAAAGGGACCGCCAAGCAATGTCCTTGGACCTCCGATTCGGATGGATAAATGAATGCACCATAACTGTTTGTTTTTCCTGTATCCATGGAGACCAACCAAGAGGCTAGCTAAGGAGCCCTCTATGGACATTTGAGATGCTATTAACTTTTTACACCATATGTGAGAGCAAGGGAAATGGACCATTTCATCAACTAAACACCAGAGTGGAGTAAGAGTGAGGCCTTCTCCTGCTGTGTTCACCTTTCCCCCCCTGGTTACTGCTGTGAATCTGCAGGAGACAGAGGAAGGACACTTTTGGCTCTTCCATAGGATCTGCTGACCCTCCCTGACCAGTCCTCCTGTTCAGTTGCACTGAGACTTTTGACTGAGACACAAAGGCCCCTCAGACGCTCAGTGGAAATGTTGCTGCAGCAAAACTTGAATTTCCCTCAGGATCAACAAAGTATCTCTGGCTCTCTCTCTTTAATAATAATGTCATGTAATGTGGGTTGAGTATCTTGGCAGGTGCTATATAAATCCATGGCATTATGACTGTAATTAATCAAAGTGGATGACTGTGATTGGCTGACAGTGACAGACAAGTGACGGCAGGCAGGAACAAGGAAATGCAGTCTCTCTGGTTGAAGTTGCACTACTTTTTCTTCATGTAAATAAGCAGTAGTATACTGTAAACTGGTATTTTGATATGCATTTTTCACACATTGACTAATCCTGCCTGGGAGTCGACTGTAAGACCCCGGGCTGCACTGTCTAAGCGTGGAGGCGTTCTCTTGAGTGATTACTGTAAAGTGTAATTCTGGTGGTAATGCGCAGAGAGCTCAGCAGGGAGCACCAGCAGGAGTCCAACATCATCATACATGCCTTATTCTCTCTGATCACAAATCACACCACATACACGCACTAGCACCGTTAGTTACAGCACGCGTTATCAGATCATTACAATTTACACTAAATGCTATCGTTAAATGAGCATGAAGAGACACTCCCGATCCTAAAAACTCCACCAACTGTTCTCTCCTACGGCGCCGATCTGCTTTTGCTGCTGGACCAATTATCTTCACACGCTGCTTTTGGTGGCGCATGAAAGCTGTCTCTTTATTGAAGGCATCACCTAATTTGGATGGAAATCTCCAACCGTGCCAGGCCTGTGTTGGTGCTACAAAGGTTCCTTCACAAGATTCCCCCGTACTGTAGAGTGAGGCAGCAGATCTTTGTCACTTACAGCAGAGTTAAAACAACACAACACAGCACGGCCAGAGCACAGAGGAAGAATAAATGAGCTGAGGAAATGTTAGCAGACGAAGTGTAAAGTGTTGAGCGTGGAAGAACAGGAGGAGTCGCGTTGTGCTTTTGTTTGTGTTTCTATTATATATACAAGCAGCTGTTCCACTTCTTAAGTTATTCAAATGAGAAAGCTCTATATGCTCCTTGAGAAATTTGCAAAGCAAAGCATGGAGAATATTTTGTAAAGTAATGTGTGACCCAACATACCCTTAGTAAATAATTTATTAAAATATTTAAGACACACAGATACTTTTGTAAAAATAAATAAATAAATCTGACAGACGTGACTTTAAAATATGTCATTAAAATGTATTAAGAGCAGGTCAAATTTAAAATGATTTACGACTACATAAAACCAGGCTAAGATAAAACTATAAAGTGGCCAATGTTTATCAAAATACAGTAAATTCAGAGTTTAAAAAAGCTTGCAGCCCCTGAGCAGAGGAAACACAACACACAGGTCTGAAACAGAAATAAATGTTAGAAAGAACCCAATATCACAGCAGTATAACTTAAAAATCCAAAGTACTAACTAAAGTATATTTACTCTTTCAAAGTATGACCCAGGAACCTAAATGTTTAACCAAAGTAAAGGTAAAAAGCCCAGGGACAGCAATATGTTTGTTTGTGGTGCAATAGAGCTAAAAGAGTCTAATCAAGGTAATAAATAACAGTGAAAACAAAATGTAACTTTAACCCCAAAAAAACAACTCTAAACAGTAGCAGGCTAATCCTGTAATATAAAAGGAAAGAAGTGTTAAAAATAAACACCTGTCCATCTTTAAAATCACAATAAAATATAGGGAATAGCTGTCACTGATCCATTTAACTCTAAAAGCACAATAAAAAACCATTGAACCTGAAGAGCTCAAATCTAAATTCAAATGATGGATGATGAGCTAAAATCTTCCCTGTCACCAGCCAGCAGAAGTTTACTGTAGTTACCTTCTCCTATCAGATATTTAAGGAAGTGACTTCCAGAAAAATGTCAGAAAATAAGATGTTCAATGTTCTCTTGTGAGGACTCATGACTGCACGCCAAGTCCCGGGGTTTCAAAATGGCTGCCCATTCAAGTCAATGGACCGAACTCAATGGCGCATGATTTCAGATTCACCTTTAGCCTGGCGAGGTACTTCCGGTGGCTGTTTGCCAACTGAGCATGCGCAGTAGTGCTCTTTTCTCCTGCGGGTACACACAAATGCACACGAGTGCACAGACGGAGTGCAGTCTCATGTATCACGTGATCACTTTCACCAATCAGAGCAAGAGGCGCTAGAGTGGAGCAGAGCGACACCGGACCTAACGATTATAAAGTGTTTTTTAAGACAAATGAAGAATTTTGAGCTGTGAAAATGTTTATGATCTAAAAATAAGTAAAAACCACCACAAAATCTGACATTTTTTATGTTGTATGTGTCCTGTCAGCTGAACACGAGCAGTTTGTGATTACATTCTGCTCTATGAGAAAAATCCTTTCTCGGCTCAGTGGATTTTTTTTCACTGATGTACCATTGAGTGGCCTCTATGTCAACTGGAAGCAGCTACAACACCCTATCCCATTATTTTAATAGATCCATGCTGCACACACATTAGAAACAGAATAAGCTGGAGAAAATCTGCACATAGAGGGAGGAAGCCCCCATTCGTTCCGGGAATTGAACTTAGGGACCTCTCGTTGTGAGGCAAGAGCATTCCACCCAGGCAGTCACCACAGTGTATGGCGCTTTTGTTGCTTTAAAAAGCAGGCTAATGGAAACATGCAAAGAATAATAATCATGTCCTTTGGAGGACTCTGAAGTCATATGTGGCTGCCAACAGGTTTACGTTCAAAGGTGGATCTGAAAATCATTGTAGCTCTAATTGCCAGTAAAACATCTCATCATCACTGATTTCAGTTTTGTAAATATAGTTTATAAACAGCTCCAATCAATTCATTTGTAGAGAAGGAATCATAAGTTAACTGCATCTCCCACAGCTCCACTGAACCCAACAAAGCAGCGGCATTCTTAATAACATTTCTAAAGGAAGTTCAGTTTTAATAGTACCTTTTGTTTTTTCTTGACCTGAAAAATGAAAAAAAACAAAACAACAACAACAAAAAAAAGAACGCTCAGTGATCTCTGTCCATGAGGCTGATATAAGATGTTCTCCTCCTTCCAGAGGATCAGTGTGGGTCCACCCAGAACAGGGAGCATACATAAGAGGCGCACAGAGCGGGCTGGATGCATGGGCCAGTGTCAGGTGTGATGAAAGGTGCTGGGATCAAAGCGCTGTGGGCTTGGAGCAACAGACAGGAGCAGAGCTGTTGAGGATCTCTTTGTTCGTGATGAGGATGGATAGGATTAAGATCATCTGAGGGAAAGCTGATGTAAGATCTTATGGACAGATTTTTCACATTGAGATTGTTTTACCGTTTTCCAATCGGTTTAGTCAAGCCCGAAGACACATGTGGCATTCAATTATCAATTATCGGCTAAGCTTAAGATATGTTTCACTCAAAATACAGTCTATTCCTCAGTGCTGCTGGGAGATTCTGGGAGGATTGGAGGATTTAGCATACATAGTGGATTAAAGTGAGTGATTTTATATTATCTTCATCCAATCACCTTAGCCACATTTAGCAGAGAAGTCACTTTTTCTTTTCCTCATTGTGTTTTGTTTTGTTTAACACACAAACCCTGCATATTTAGTGTTCTTCTCTCAAACTGAAAACACTATTTGTGATGTCCTGTGGTAATACAGGAAGTGCTCCACTGTGGTTTAAACATCATACACTCATTAGAATCATTTGGATAATTTCAGCCCTGGAACTGCCTCCTCTATACTAAATAAAAGGTAGTAAGTAGCAATTAACTTGAAAACTACCGCTTCATGACATCACAATAGTGTGACTGGCTGAAATTCGAGACGGTGTTGACTGAAATTCTGGCCCGGGGTCGGGTAGGGAGGGGCAAAATGTAGGCTCAGAAATGGTGATGCGCTCTAAGTTGCTTTTCTTTACAAACAAACAAAAATCCATCCATCCTTTTTCTTCCATTTATCCAGGGCCGGGTCGCAGGGGCAGCAGTCTAAGCAGGGCCACCCAGACTTCCTTCACCCCGGACACTTCCCTCCAGCTCCTCAGGGGGACATCAAGGTTTCCCCAGGCCAGCCGAGAGACATAAACTGCGTTCAGACTGCAGCCTGAAGTGACCCAAATCTAATTTTTTGCCTCCTATGTGACCTGTATCTGATCTTTTAATGACAGTCTGAATGATACAGATCAGATTTTTTCAAATGAGACCCAGGCCACTTCGATATGTGGTCCTGAAACAGATACATATCCAATGTTTGGACATGAGACTTCAGTCTGAACGGCCAAAGCGCATTCATCCGACCTACACGTTATCAACAAGCCACAAATGTCACTATTCTGTGCTGAAGTAGGCGAAAATTGTTAATGAACTCTTAAGCGAAGCACATCGATGGACGTTGCTGCTGCTGCCCCACAAAACGCCACGGCCAAAAACCTCATCCTTCTCCTTCTCAATCTCCTCCTTAAAACAAGTAAGTTGTTCATGTTCTGGCTCCGGTACAACAGCAACTTTAAAATCGCCAGGTGCTCAATGCTCGCATCCATGTTTGGACAACTTCCGTAAACACAGAGCACGCTCTCTGTGGTTGACGTCATCATGTCCTCCATTGTGCATGCGGGACACTTTCGGGCCGTTTACTGTTCACACTGGAGTTCACATACAAGCCGCATTTAATTGGAAATGTGAACGACCTCGCAAAAACATCGGATTTCACAAAAAAATCGGAATTGAGCATTAAGCCCTGCAGTCTGAACATAGCCATAGTCCCTCCAGCGTGTCCTGTGTCTTCCCTAGGGCCTCCTTCCGGTGGAACATGCAAACAAAAATCACGTTAACTAAATAAAACACTGAGTTTTAATAAATTATTTTGTTTACACACAAAATGGACAAAAGAACAAAATAAAACTGTAAATGGCAGAAAAAAAATGAAGTCTTGAACCTCGGAGCATCTGCACAAAAGTCAAGCAACCTTGCATAGTGAGCTAAATTACATGATGTGGGGGGAGCTTGGCTGTGGCACTGCCTCATCTGCCTCCCCTGCTCGCATGTCACTGATACTCTTCCTCACTGTCTCCCCTCTGCTCTCCACTAGGCTCCAAACGCAGCGGCATGTTGCATACCGTCTTCCCTACGCTTCCCTGGAGGCAACCAAGGCGAATGTACGTCTTGTGAACAGAGTGTCCAGAAGCTGTCAGGGGCTCTCTACAAACAGTTTTTAATGTCTATCAGAAAATAACAACGCCGTATACTGTTTAAGTGTAATTTTCGGGACATTTAGGGCTGGATTTGGGACAACAGCTTAGATTTTGGGACTGTGGCATTTTGAGCTTTGGAAATGTAGACAGACTAATATTAAAGAGTACGCAAATGTGTGAATTAAACAAAACACAACTCCGGGTTTGTTTTTGAGGAGGTAACGACATTATAACATGACTTAAAGCTCACATGGGTCAATATCACATAATACAGGACCTTTAAGTTTTGTCATAGGCACCACAAGCTTAATCTGACCCTATGACCTGAAGTCTTATTAATCCCCATATCCATATAGGATGTGACACAGACCAGGTGCGCATGAGAAGGTCAGATGCCCCGGTTTCACTCAAAACCCTGCTACAGCCAGCGTTTGTTTTTCATATACTGTACCTCTGTGTTCCCTGGGCTCTCCCTCTCGACAGCTTCATCCGTGTGTCCGTGTGTGTGTTCTGACAGATCACGATTGCTTCTCCTCTCGTACACTATACCCTTCCAGATGGATTAGCTTTAGCATGGCCCTCACGTCTCGCTCGCCTCCACCATTAGCAGGGGCTAGGGCCAAGGTGAGCCTCACACAATGACAGCTAAATTAGTTCAATTTGAGCATCAAATTGCCTCCTTGAGATGACTTGAAAAGAAAATCATACTTGTAATTTAGCGCTATACGTCAGATTATAGCCAAGAGCACATCTGTAGTGATTCTTGGGCCTTCTGCAGACTTTTTAGTATGCGCGTTTTGAAATTAAAGGTCCTATATTACACCACATCGACTCTTATGAGCTTTAAGCCATGTTAGAATGTTGTTATCTCATCAAAACATTTCATTTCATTTTTATACAGCGCTTTTCCACCTTCAAGGCACTCAAACACTTTACAACAAGGAACCACTCACCCATTCACACACACACTCATACACCAGTGTGCACAGACACTGGGGGTGAGGTGTATTAAGTGTCTTGCCCAAGGACACAACGACAGCATTCATCTGTGTGAGCTGGAATCACACCGCCAACCTGTGGGTCAGTGGACAAACGCTCTTACCATCTGAGCTCCTGTTGCATACTGTAATACTGTAATACTGTAATACTGTAATACTGTAATACTGTAGTCATTTGGGACTAAACCAGGGGTGTCAAACTCAAATTCAGAGGCCAAAATTTAAAAACTGGGACTAAGTCGTGGGTCAAACTAAATATTTACTGAAAAATTTCAACAACATCTGCATGTTTTCTCTTCTTTCGAGATATGTAATGTTAAACCTTTTCTTATTAAAATAAATGTTTAATAATAGTTTTGCTTAAACACTGAATCTACAATAAGCAGAATATAAAATAATTTTAAAAAAAGTTAAATACTCTCTAATCTGTAACCAGCAGGCCAGCTCTAATATGTATTTGATATGAACTCGCGGGCCAAACATAATTATATTGTGGGCCAAATTTGGCCCCCGGGCCTGAGTCTGACATGTCTGGACTAAACACTAAATCAACTCTGTTGCTTCTAAACTTCTAATAGCATTGTCTAGTGTTCCAGGTTACTGTTTGGTGATTTTAGTGCAAACATGATTACCACAATTTCTGGATTATAAACCCTTAATTTTTTCCACACACTTTGAACCCTGTGGCTTAAACAATGATGCGGCTAATTTTATGGGCCAAGGCCCCCTGGGGATGAAGGAGGCTGGAAGAGATCATGCGCCAAGATACTAGTTTGACTGTGTTTGGAACAGTTATTTTGCGCTTCATGCACACACTGTCCTCATGGAAAACACATAATGAAATGCCTATGATGCAGCTTTTAAGTTAAAGGCAATTGATGTGGCTGTGGAAGAAGGAAATAAAGCTGCTGCACGTGAGCTCGGCATCAATGAGTCGATGGTGAGACGTTGGCGACGGCAGCGTGACGAACTGACTCAATGCAAAAAGACAACAAAAGCTTTCAGAGACTACAGGCTGGCCGCTTTACTGTTGCTTTACTGCCGTGTTACAGGTACTGTTCAAAAAAAGCACGTACAGGCATTTAATAAAAAAAATAATAATAAAATTATATACAAGTGCGGCCTATATACAGTATGTACTTTTTTTTTTTCTTTTAAAATTTTGTTGATGCATCTTATATTCTGGTGCACTCAGTAGTCCAAATTACAGTAATTATATATGTGGTTTAATGCGGTTTTAAACATCTGTGTGCTGCCCCCAGTGGCCAACACATTTCACTAGCCTTTGCTCTGAATAGCCCATGGAGAGACTTGGCTGCAGCTGTAGAGCATGAAGTTTTCCAGACTTCTCCCCCTTTCTCTCGGTCCCCTTTAGTCCTCCGGGCAATGCCCAGTTCAGCAGCTTCGTTTGAACTCTGACTGTGTGTGGAGACGGGGTATTATGCAAAATCAATTTTTCCTAGCTTTCTACCATGTTATAAAGTTGCTCCCTCATCAAAAACATGCCAGAAGAGGTTGTCATAAATGCATGTTTGAGTCATTTAGCGATCTTTTCTGGGCTTCATTCAAACCCTCATTGCGATTCTGTGCAATCCTCCGCCCACAAGTCTACTCCCCCCATCCTCACACATGAACAGTTCTTATTAAATAGACAAAAGTATTCTGAAGGGGCAGTGACTTAGCATAGGGAGCAAATGGGGGGACTAAGAGCATCAAAAACAAAAGTGAAGCTAAAATGTTAATACAGTCTTTTCTGCATGCTCAAATCAATAAAAGGTAACATGGTGGTCTAAATCTGTTATAATGTGTTAGCAATTAATACACCACAGAAGTAAAACACCCCGTCTTTAAGTTTTTCCAAGAAGTTCCAAGTACCAATGCCAATCTCCTCACCTATAATCTGTTCTTGTAGCTAAATAATTACTGCATTTAGATGTGCCTGGAAACAGTGGTGGAAGGAAACAAAGAAAATTAGTAAAGCACTCTACTTATGTTTACATTTTAAGTATCTGTACTTTGTTTAAGTAGATTTTTAAAGTGGACACTTTTTACTTTTACGTCACTACATTTGAGTGAAGGTATCCGTATTTTCTACTTCACTACATTTTTTAACTGAATTGAAAAGTATTTTATATTATTGTGTGAAATCTGCTGAAAAGGCTGATGTTTTTTTTTTCTTATTTCCTATCCTGAGCAAACATAAATATGCTTATAAAAACAGCTTGGTAAAAACTATTGATATAATTGTTTCTATAGAACAAAATTCAGCACAAATCTTTATCAAAATAAATACGTTTAACTATCTCAAGATCTCAAAAATACTTTTAGTTGAGTATCTCCACTATCTGCATTTACTTAGGGTTAGGGTTAGGGTTAACTTTACTTTAGTAACTTCTTCCACCACTACCTGGAAGAATGTTGGCCAGTGTAAGGGCCTGTTTACACGAGAACGCTTGAGGGTAAAGAAGTGCATTTCATTCACAGGGACGGCGTTTTGGGGGTTTAAAAACACAAAATCTGAAACCAGCCTGCAGAGTGGAAAAATTGAATACGCTTCAGCCGTAGTGTTTCCGTCTACACTGCCCAAGGCGCAAAACTCTGCTCAGATCTGCTCACGTCGTGCACGCATTTACGTCACCACCAAGCCATCTAGCCACCTGACATGCATACCCAATCGAATTCGACACACTTTTGCAGATTTCCTCCCGGAAACGCTTATCTAGCGGTCAAGAGTCCACTTTTATGTCTTCTTTTCAGACCGTCATCTTATAAACGTAGCCTAAGAAAATCTTTTTATTCTAATCTGTGAGTATTATATGGAGCTGATCTTGTAGGGTAGACAGAAGAGTTGAGATCTGGATTATGTTTGCTTTTTAAAAACATTTCATCTATTGCATTAACCTGTCAGTTTCTCCTGGAGGCAGCCTTAAAAAAAGAGTCTTGGAGAGTTAAAACAGTTCTCAGACATGTCTCTTTATTAGTTCAGGCAGGTACAGGTCTCCGATTCAAGTAGATTTGACATGATTCAGCCACGGCGTCTCTTTACGTCGTCGTCCCTCGACAACGCCCTTAGACGACGTCCTCCGTTCTCACCATACACAGAAAGCAGGTGCATTTATATTAGCATAACTTGTTGAGTTAGCATTTTCAGCAGAAACATACACAGCAGTTTTGACCCAGCATGTCTTTATCATAGATTGGCATATGCTAAAGGTTTAGACACACCCCTTTGCTGTCCCATATACAGCCATAGTCCATATGACATCATATCCCAACCCCATTGACACAAAGTCCAGAAACATACACATCATGTCATTGAACACAGTGACTTCTATATTGCATGGTGAATGAACATGAATGAAACATTTTTTAAAAAAGGGAATAAGCTCACAAACCTTAAATTAACTGTCAATGGAAAACATGATTTGTAAAACATTATTACATGTATGTATGACAAGATGCAGGACTGTTAGGGCCAGTGTAAACCCAGCGTTGCAGAAGGAGAGATTTCATGATCAGGCAGATAAGAAACAGTTTAGAATCTTTTGCTGAATGAGAAATAGACTGTGTTATGGAGCTGACAGGTAGAGATGCGTCACTGAGGCCAGGTGTCAGAGCTGTACAGAGTTTCTTTATAAGTCAATTTTCCCAGGAATAGACTCCCACTTCAGACGAATGCATTTAAAGTGTAAATATGGAGCTAGCTTAAAGGGGAGGTTTTCACACCAAGGAGGAGGAAAGGGGTATTTAAATCAGTCTAACTATCTGTCTAAACTCTCCCAAACCCTTTGACCCAAGAGCAGCCAATTGGAGCACTGCTTTTGGTGCATACTTCTGGGTTGGTGAGATTTGTTGCAGATAGCGTGCAGTAGTCGTATTTTGTAACAAAGAGCTGCTTTTACTGATCTGACCAATTCAAAATATTTCTCTGTATTTTTTTATACAGAGTCCATCTGATCACCACAAACTCAATCACATCTCGAGCCAGAACCAAACATGATCATCCAATTTCATTTGTTTATTTCAGCAGCTCATTGGTCACTTGTCTTTTGTCTTTTGTCAAACAAGATCTAATTTCTCTCCTCATAAGCAGCCATATTTGTTTTGAAATGCATGTTATTGATTGGCTCATCTAACCGTCAATCATCTCAAAAATATAATGGGAGATTCACCGGTGACCAGACTCACATCTTTGTAAAGGATTGAAAAAGTGTGTATTCTGGTGGTTGCAAGCAATGTTTTTAAATAGTATACTGGAGAAAAGCACAAAATTGACTAAGTTACAAAAAGAAAAATCATATAATCCAATCCACTTTATTTATATTGCACATTTCATAAACAGTTTCCAAAGTGCTGCACAAATACATAACAACAATAATAAAATGATGAAATAAACTAAAAATAAAAAAGAGACCCCACTATCCTCCACAACCAAAAAAAAAAAAAAAAAAAAAAAAACATGAACAAGCAATGGGCAAACTGACAAACTGTGACTAATATGTGAGAGACTTGTTTAAAAGCACAAATCAGATCATCTGTTGTAGTTCCAACTAAGTCAACAATTTTTGGTCAGATGGTGATGGTAATGTAGCTAGTGCATTACACAGGCTGGTGCCAGCTATCAGGTGAGATAAGGACAGAAACAAACAAAGCAAAGTTTTAAAATATGAATTGATTGAAGTGGTTTTGCAGTAAAGTGACCTGTAAAGGGAATGAAATAAGTACAAAATGTGCCGAGGCTTCGAAGCGTGTGTTCAGTAATGAAGGTGGTGTTTCCGTGAAGCGCGTATCAAGGCTTGCTCCATTTGGGGAGGAGTCAAAAATGATGACGTCTGAAGCATCGCTGCCCAGCTGTACCACGCGATTGCTTCGGGAAGTGGTTCAGATTTTGCCACGAGCTATTACAGCAATATAGACCCTCAGGCTCCATTCAAAATGTGGGTGTTTGAAGGAGAGTTGCGGTCAGTTGAGAGTTTGGAGAGAGTTTGGATACTAGAGTTTGGATACTAGAGTTTATAGTGTTTCCAGGGCCAGAGAGGTTGTGTCAAAAAAAAAAGAAAAAAAAAAAAAACTACTGAGAAACTCTTGTTTCTAGATAAAAATGAATACATTTTCCGCTGTCCTGTACATCATTGTCCAAGTTACACAAGCTTAATCTGTGCCCTTTTCCTAGTTCCACAAACACTTTCACTGTCCTCTGCCTGATTACGCCCCTGCCATTTTCAGAAAAACAGCTTAACCTGCCATATTATGATATTACCATTTTGGGAAAATGAACACTTTCTCGAACCAACTGGTTGGCCAACTGGTTCAATACCTGATGATGCTTAATCTCACCAACACTAGTATATGAAATAAGTGCATTTAATTTAAGTAATTGTGGCTGAAATGAGTTGTACTTACCCTCTTGTGTTGTCTGCCTCAGGTGTTCCGGCTAAAAGAGTCCCCGGGCTGCCTGAGCACCTGAAGAAGTTTCCGGGGCAGGCAACCATTTTGTTAGGAGGAGGGGTGTCCAGATATTTTAACTTTTCTACTTAATATTTTAAAATTAATAATAAAACACTCCTAATTTAATAAAGAGATATGTTTTTGTACTTTGATGTAACTGAATATTTAGAGCACTGTTTTGATATGATTAACTTTTTAAATATTGAATGAAAATGATCTGAACTTACCTGCCATGTAAGATGAGCTCACCCAATTAGAGGAGGTGGCCTATAAAAGGAGCCAGCCTCACTTTGTCTAGAGGAAAGTGCTGTGTGTAAGCACAGGTTTTGCCATGCCTGTTTTTGTATTTTTTGCAATTTTTATTTTATTTTTTCAATTTTCTTCTTGGTTGTGGAAATAAATACACTTTGGGTCTGCACTAAAATCGGCTCAACCCGACCCTGTTCTTCTTCAACTGCTAAGGTTGCTATCCAGGCTATTACAGTCATTAAAAAAAGAAGAAGAAAAAAAGCTCTGATTAAAATCTAACAGCTTCAGACGGAGCAGAGCCTACAGTTAGCTTCACACCCCCAGTGAATTTTGTTGACATTAGCTGCAAAATATCAATATGACTGAATAAAATGTGTTCAAGCTCCAAATGACATACCTTTACAGCACCGCTTATGTAAAAAGACTCTCGGCCCAAAGCTGTGACGTCTGAAATAGCTTTGATATCCCTGTCTTCTTTCTTTTAAATAGAATGTAGGATGACTTCAGTTGATCTGCTTTGTTCTTGCTCTGTCAGACTTCCTCAAATATTCACACGTTCTATCTCCTGCTGTTCAGACCCGGGCCTGTTGTGTGTGTGGGAGACAGTGGGAGGCACGCACCTTCTCACAGTACACGTAACCTTTGGCAAGCACACACATACTACTACATGCTAATGTGGAGATCCAAGCTTCTACAGATACTTAAGGATTCAAAACAAATAGAAAATTGTGAATACATTAAACGTCCTATATTACAGTAAATAAATTCTTGTGAGTTTTTTAGCCAAGTTAGAAAGCTTTCCCCCGCTTTTAACTTGAGTTGTGTTTTATTTCATTCATGCTGTTGTTTGTTTGAGTAGCCATTTATTATTAGTCTGTCTACATCTCCACAGCTCAAAAGTTTGGTAGTTTTCAAGTTAATTACTCCTTTTGCCTTTTGTTGAGTACAGATTGACGATTCCAGGGCTCAAATTATCCAAATATGGAGTTTAAAAACACAGTGGAGCACTTACTGTATTACCATATGACATCACAAAGTGGTGCAGGTTGTTTTCCATGTTCAAGACAAGAACACAGTCTAAATATGCTGGGTTTATGTGTTAAACTGTGTAAATCAAACAAAACACAACTCCAGATGTGTTTGTCAAGAGGAAACAATATTATAACATAGATTTAAAAAATGGGGTAATATGGGCTCTTTTAAGGAACAGTATGGAATTTTGGACATAGGGCTTCATTTCCTAGTTAGCCAGAGTTTTGGAGATGTGTGGAGACACTTTTTTAAATATTCCATCCAGTCCTTGTATTTGTAGAGGTCGCTGGTGCTAGGCTAGTGCATGTCAATGGCCATAGTTAACCAGCCTCTAAAAACTGTTTTACCCACTCCACAAAACACCCAAAACAAATCTATTATTACACCAAACTGTTGATGTAAATGTCTGTGTCAATAGAATAATTTTAGAAGTAAAACCAACCTTGCATTTGAAGGATTTTTGTTTGAGCAGCAGCAGCGAGTTGTACTTCCTGATAGAAAGCTTGGCAGCGGCGGACTGATATATGAGAAAATAGTCCCTCAACATGTGACAATTCATGCGATGCAAGGTTACTTTTATTTCAAACATTATTTTATTGATACAGACATTTACATCTACAGTCTGGAGTAATAATAGATTTGTTTCGGGTGTTTTGTGGAGTGGGTAAAACTGTTTTTAGTGGCAGGCTAACTATGGTCATTGACATGTACTAGCCTAACACCAACGACCTCTGCAAATACAAGGACTAGATGGAATATTATATTATTATATATATCTATATAAAAATGTCTCCACACGTCTCCAACACTCCGATTCACTATGAAATGAGGTCCTATGTCCAAAATTCTGGACTGTCCGTTTAAAAAAGCAAAATGGTGCTACTCCTAGTGCTACTAGTTCGGGTTTAGTCCAGATTCTGAAGCTGTGTGTGTAAGCATGAACACACCCTTAAAATGCCCTGTACCTGATTCTTTCCCAGGTATTTGAGCAATATATGTCTTCCGCCAGTACATATATATTGTATAAGCAGCACTTGAGGTCAAAATAAGCCTTCTGTGTCCTGTCAGCATCTAATTAGAAAGCGTTTTATTGTTCGATAATCAGGAAGTTCTTGTTAGCTTTACAGTGTCAGCAAAACTCATCTCTGTCCTCTGAACGCTGTGAAAAGCGCTTGTAAACTCATCACTGTGAATAATTAGGATGCCCTGAATTTAAAAGATAAGTGAGGAATAACACTGGACCACTGCAAACCGTTTGAAGGTCCTACAAACAAAACAACATTATAACATAGATCAGAAAATATGAACTAGTTGCATTCAGTAAAAAAAGAAGTTAAGAATCAAGTACAGAGCATTTAAATATTACACACGTCTTTCTAATTCCTCATGTGGAGTTGAGTTAAAATCAATTTTTTTTAAAACAAAAAAATGACTGCTTTAATGTCCGCTGCTTTATGATGGTCAGTTTTGGCTGCGTCTCCATCATTACTTGTCTTTATAGTGATTCTCCTGCCATAAAGCAGTGCGGCGAGCTCCTTATCACCTCTTATCTATCTCAGTACTTACACAGTGTTTGGCTTGGAGCTGGAGTTTATCAGCGCTGCAGCAGGAGATCCAGGTGGGCTGAAGATACGAGGCATGCAGCTCCACAGGCCAAACAACTACGCTCCAGTCGGACATTATACAACTGTTCTTATCTCAGGTAAATAAACACAAAAATCCACATTATTGCAATGCCCTACGCTAAACTGCTAATGTTCTTGAAAAAAATCATTAAAATTATATGAGCATATTATAGCCAGAGGAGGGTTGTACTTAGACTTCGACTTCGACAAACTTTATTAATCCACAAGGGAAATTATTTTTATGTATTTATTTCATTTACTTATTTACATTTAATCAATTACATTTATTAACTTTTTAAAGAAATTGTACTTTTCAGAGTACTTTTCTAGCGGGCATACTTTTTCTTCTACTTAATAATATTTGTTTATGAAGTAACAGTACTCATCTTTTAGTTAATCTCTTACTGTGAGTAAGTCTACAAGTGACAAAAGCTTTATGTTGAAATGATTTGGAACATTTGAGTTTCTTGCACCGCTCCTTCAGATATGATTTAGTTTTTTTCAAGGGCACAGTTTTGCACAGGGACGGTGGGGACATGTCACAACCAGTAATTGGGAAACACAAAATAGTCCCTACCAATATTTGCAATTTTATTTTCATAAACAAAAATATACATTAATTCCGATATTTTTCCAAACTCAATAGTATTAATTGAACACGTTTTAGTTCACATTTAGTTTATTAGATGTTCTGAGATGTGTTCAGTGATATGATGACAGGGTTACTCCTGTCGCTGTTTCACTGGCTGCAACAGAGTGATGCCATTAGTGGAGCCAGGAGCCTAAACTATGGAAGAGGCAGGACAGGGCCAGCACCTGAAGACAGCGGCTTGAGCAGCGTGAGTGAAGATGGCGGCTTGAGCCCACCAAACTTTCAAAAACTTTCAAAAGGAACTTACTTGGCTTCATCTTAAATTAAACTTGCCTTATAATGAGTCAACGCAGAAAAAGAGCGACTATTACCACAAGTGCACCTCCCAAACTGAGCCCTATTCATGCGCTGTTAACAGCCAGACTCTACTGACAATATTCCATGGAAAAATGTCTGGACATGACCTCACAAATATCTCATCACCAACACGCAAAGGGAAATCTGCTACAAACTTCTACATTGCTGTTATCTGCTAAAGAATCCTCTTACAGTGTGTGTGTTTTGTCATTTAAATTACATTAACTTTAAATTATAAATCAGACCTTGACAGTTAGTCTCTAATTTACTCTTACTTGTGTAGTAGTTTTCCCAAATACACTTTCATTAAGTCATTTGTTGCACTATTACTTTACACTTTTACTTGAGTAATATTATTTTGAAGTAATGTTACGCTTACTTGAGTGCACTCTTTGGCTACTTTGCTCACCTCTGAATATAGCTCCTTATATGGATGATATGTGGGTACTTTGGGTATAGACAGACACTTCTCAATCACTAACTTTACATGTACAGGCAACTCTGAGTTTTCTTTTGTTCCAATTTGTGTCACGTTTCTCCACTAAAGCACTCAGACCAATATGAATAGGTGCATTTGGGGGCGTAGAGACATTC
Organism: Boleophthalmus pectinirostris; assembly: GCF_026225935.1. NCBI lineage: Eukaryota > Metazoa > Chordata > Actinopteri > Gobiiformes > Gobiidae > Boleophthalmus > Boleophthalmus pectinirostris. Next base: position 14,517,190 of record NW_026570971.1, on the reverse strand, counting down.
ATCTAGTCATTTAATAATAGTGCTAAAACTTTGTGGCTATAATAGCTAATAAAAATCTATAAACCCATGCTTTTACAAATGCACATTAGCAGCAACTCATTTATATTGAGCATTTGATTTTAGGGATGCAATGAAATGCACGATATTTGCTCTCTGTAGCGCAATTAAATACATCAAAGCTCCAGAAGTCTGCAATGGGGAAACCAAGATTCACAAAATTGTCTCTGATCTAGAATGAGTGATGAGGCAGTAGTACTTCTTGAAAACTGGCAGTGAATACTACTATTGTATCATTAGGCAAGACATTTTACGTGCTTTAAGTACAGGTATGAGCAAAATTCACATGTTTTTGATGATAGATAAGGGAAACCACAAATGGAAACTTCTGACAAGACATTCAGGTGAGAATACAGTCTTAATAGTTTTTTTTTTTTTTTTATTAATCGACAACAGCACAGGTTAATTTAAAGGTCCTAAATGACACAAAATTGACTCTTATAAGCTTTAAGCTATGTCAGAATGCTGTTACCTCCTCCAAAACATACCTGGAGTTGTGTTTTGTTTCACGCATGTTTGAGTAATCTTTTACTATTAGTTTGTCTACGTCTTCAAATCTCCCTGTGATGTCATGTAGTTCATAGTTAAGAGCTACCTTTTACATTTGGTTCATTATTTACAATTCCAGGATTAAAATTATCCAAATTCCAATGAAGATGTATGAAGTTTAAAAAACACATTGCAGCGCTTGTTGTACAGAGTATTTTCTGCTTAAGTGAAGAACTCAGCTACCCAGGCTGGCGCCACCTATTGCCTCTACTCAATTTAATTTCTCTCCAGCATCTAGGTCAGGAATCGGAATACAAGAACCCCGGAAGTGTGAGTCCAGGCACCAGCCAGTCAGCGAAGAGCCATATATTCTGTGTTGGCAACAGTTCCAGAGATCGAGGATTTAAAGCCGGAACAAAGAGAATGTTTGATGAATTTTATCAAGGGGAAAGACCTTATTGTCCTTCTTCCTACAGGATTTGGGAAAAGCTTAGTATACCAGTTAGCCCCATTAGCAGCGGATTACATTCATCGCAACCAAATAGCAGCGATTTGTTAAATATAAAAAAAGTACCTGCCTACTGTCAAGCGAACAAATTCTAATGCCAGACAGTTTCCACGAAGTGAAACCGGCTGATGAATCAGGCTAGAACTCAGTAGGAGTTAAACATGCCTGAATGAAACAAAACAAGGTCTGTTTTTGGTGAGAACAACATAAAATAGATCAGAAAATTGTGTAATAATAAAGTCAGCAGCACAGGTTTGTTATAGGCACAGTTCAAAAACATTTAAGACAGAATATTCAGGTCGTGTGATCTGACACTGAAATCCATGACAATTTGCATTATTGACCAAGTGACAGACCAAAAGCTTTTGTGTTGGCCTTATATGCTTACTAACTTTATATTTACTGCATACCAATACAAAAGTACATAGGCTACTCCATCGCAAGAATAATGAGTGTCTGATGTGAGAGTGATTTTCAGAGAACACTCTCTGAAAATCACTCTCACGGAGCCCAGAGCCCACAGAGTAAGGAGAGACCGAAGACCAGAGACCAAAGAAAGACCTAGATTTACTTCAGAGGGCTGAGGGCAGGCAATCTATCACCATCCTTCCACACTGCTGTAAAACCTAAGAGCAGCCAATGAAAAATAAAGACTCAACAAGGAACAAGAGATCCGGTGGGGCAAGGGGAGCTATAAGGACAACCATAGACTTTTTAGATTCCAATTTTTCAAAACGCTGAATAAGCTAAAAAAATGTTGTTAAAATGTTTACAGTATTTACTAAATGGTTGAAATTTTACAACCAGATTTTTATAGTCCGCCAGTATTTAAAGTCCCAAAATAGACAAAAATAAATGATAAATGGATTTAGTTTTTTTACTGCACTGAAAAATGTAGAAAAACCTGTCTTTACCATAGATTGTATAAAGAAGTGAACTAAGGGAGTGTGACGTCACCCATAGCACTCGCTCCAGTCAAATGAAGCTCACAAGGCCAGCAGTTATAGGAGCGAATTTGGAGCCGCGTTCCATATTAGGAATAGCACAATAGCAAAATAAAAACACCAGAATCATGTAGAACGGATTAATACGAATATTTTAAGACCAAAATGCCGAAGCTCACTGCAGCAGTTACAAAGAGAAGGGTGATAAGTTTTCAATGTAAAGTCAATTGGAGCCGAGTCGAAGGAGCTGGAATCACACCCATGCTTACTTCCTATTTAAAACTCAGCGGCAATTGGGTTAGCTATGTCCATTTATATGTACAGTATACGGTACTTACTGTAAGCGTGACTTGTATCGCCACAAACCTGACTCGTACCTGGCCTGGAGGAAGGCTTCACCTGGGTGTGTCATTGAAAAAATTTTTCCTATTGCTATAACATTCCAAAGCAGAGCATAAAATGTATCTGTTTCAATGGAGAATACTCCTAAGTAGTTGTTTTTTTTTTTATCTATTCTTATGAAATCATGCAGGTGACACGCTACTTCCAGAAACTACAGATTAAATTATGTCTGCTTTTAGGTGGTGTTGCTCTGTTCTGATAAATAGCTAGAGAGTCATTCAGTGTACACATTAAAGGTCCTATATTATGCAAAATTTACTCTTGACAGCTTTAAACCACGGTAAAATGTTCTTACCTCATCAAAAACTTACCTGGAGTTGTGTTTCATACTTGTAGTTTTGCTTTTACCTTTAGTTTAGTAGAGCTGGGCAATTCCTGGGATGAAATTGTCCAAATGATTCTCCAAATGAAGGTGTATGGAGTTTAAAAACACAGTGGAGCACTTCTTGTATTGATGTCACAAGGTGGCACAGTGTTTTTTGTTGGAGAGAAGAACTCAGCCTAAATGTGAGAATGAAACAATATTATAACATAGCTCCAAAAATAGAGTAATATGAGCCTTAAAAAAAAAAAAAAAAACACTTCATGATCCACCAAAGTGCAAAAATTCTTAGATGTAAAAAACTAAATATCTGTCCCTCCAGGGAAAAGGGGAGTGTTACTTCAGTGATTCCAACAGCATCCAGAGCCCAGGAGAGGAAGAGGAGAGGAAGAGGAGAGGACCACTGCCCCATGGACTCATTACCAGCCCAAGCTCCTGTCCGAGTGTCCCTGCACGCCACAGACAGCAGAGGACCGATAACACAATCAGAGACAACCCAGCAGCCAAAGTGAGTTATGCTAATGTCAATAATAGAAGTCTTCACCGGGAGGACATATAAAACATATTAGTGTGCAGATAGTTGTGGGCTTGTTAGAGGAGTATTAGAAGGTCATTCATCTTGGTTCACAGCTGTGTCAAACGCATGTGTGTGGATTAACTTCTGGGAGCGGAGACTCAAATCGCAAAAGCCCGCAGCTGCTGACAGCGCACACTTGTTTATATAGGACCCAGAGTTAGAGATTCACCAGCCTATTTACATTTACATGGAACAGCAACTCTCCACTCAAGGCGGTGTATAATACAGTTAAAATACATTAAATGCCCTATATTATGCTAAACAGATGCAAAATTGTGAGCTTTTGGCCATGTTAGAATATTGTTATCTCATCAAAAACATACTTGGAGTTTTGTGTGTTTTGTTTCGTTCACACATGTTTTGTTTGAGTAATCCTGTGTCTACATTTCCAAAGTTTAAAATATTATAACATAAATCAGAAAGTATTGTAATGTGGGCTTTTATTTTATTTGTAATTGACTTCTGTGGGGTGTAAGCTGCTAACACACAGCATATTTAGATCACCATATTACCTTGTATTGTTTTGAAAATGTCATATTCCTCATCAAAACAATGTATTAACATGTTTTATGTGTTTAATTTTCGTTCTCTTTGCTCCCAGTGTTAAGTCACTCCATCTTCACAGTGCTATCACAACACAATCAGTGTGCTTCCGGCTAATGAAACCACATTACCACACATCTCAACAGATTCGTCAAATTGTTGTGTAGAGTTTTGTATCACGGTTTTGTATATTTATGGAGAGTTGTCATGTGGGAGCATGGATGACGTAGGCTTGCGGGCTGAGCTTTGCACACAGTCTTAAAGCTAACAGTAGAATAATTAGCTGAATGTTTTAGAAGCTATAACAAAACCTGTGTTGGTGACGTTATTATTACACAATTTTCTGACCTATGTTATGTTGTTCTCATCAAAAACAGACCTGGTGTTGTTTCATTCATGCATGTTTAACACACAGATCCTGCTGAAATCTAGCTTGATTCATCAGCCGGTTTCACTTTGTGAAAACCATCTGACCTCGCAGCATTAGGATTCATTCACTCGACGGTAGACGGGTACTTTTGACATTTTTTTTTAAATTTAACCAATGGTTTGGTCATGATGTATGTAATGTGCTGCTGACAGGGCTAACCGGTATATTAAGCTTTTTCCAAATCCCGTAGGAAGAAGGGCAATAACGTCTTTTGCCTTGATAAGATTCACCAATCATTCTCTTTGTTCCGGCTTTAAATCCTCGATCTTGGGAATCGTTGCCAACACAGAATGTTTGGCTCTTTGCTGATTGCAAACCATCTAGTGCAGGGGTGCTCACACTTTTTCAGCATGCGAGCTACTTACAAAATGACCAAGTCATAAAGATCTACCTAATACAAAGCAAACTGCACTGAAACACTCTGTGCCCCTTTTTGGACCCTCATCCACAGTTTGAGAACCGCTTCTTTAAGAGAACTTCCTCTGGCACGTTACACAAAACTGTGAAAAAAGTGAAGGAAGATTTTTAAACCTGTTTTTTAAAGTTCCAAACTGGAGTTACATTCTTTTCTAGTTTTGCAGTGATATTTACCAGCCTCTGCACGTTTACCAAACCAAACGCACATTGTGACAAACACAGATGCGTTTGTGCACTTTTGTTAGGCAAACTTCAGCCAAATGTGGCAGTAGGTCTGTTCTGTAGATCTGCTCTATGCTGTAGTCCTGCTTTGTGCCAACACTGTAACACAAATTTAGACTGGTTTTTGCTTCACGTTTCGTGTTGCTTGCTCTTCTAATCACCGCGCACTGTTGAAGGGCTTGTTTCACTGTACGCAGGAGCGAGAGCATGAAAAGGCGAGGGGCAGGTGGACAGGTAGGATGTTTAGGAAGTTTAACCTGCCCTGTGATGCACGCTGGTACACGAGGGCACACGCTGTCGCAGACGAGCCGTGCGTAGGGGGCGTGTGTATTTGTGATGTGCCGTAGAGTCTCTGCGGGCTGCAATGAGCGCATAGGCTGCACTGAGACGCCCCACACGCTCCTGCACCCCGCTACAAGTTTATTACCAACAGCAGTGGCCGTAATGAAATATGATCGCACTTGTTGAGTGTCAGACCTTGAGTGAGAGACAAGACCGAGTCCAAACGCGAGTCCGAGACGAGACACGGCGATCTACCCACACGACCTTGGCGATCGACTGGTAGATCGAGATCGATGTATTGAGCACCTCTGGTCTAGTGTATTCTGATTCCTGACCTAGTCGCTGGAGAGAAATGAAATTGAGTGGAGGCACTAGGTGGCGCCAGCCTGGCAATAGAACAGTGACCTTCTAAAGTAATTTAAATATATTGTATTTATTGTGTTTACCTGGACAATTGAGGGATTGTTCACATATATATTGTTTTCTTTACAGGCTACTATACAGATGTCCTGACATAAATGCTTTTGTAATAGCTAATAGATAAGGTCAATTAAATACAATCAATTAATGAGCCTGCCCAGAGACTACAGGTGGAAAATATCACTGGTGCTACAGTCTAGTACAATGCATCTCTCCTGTTAGGGTTAATGTAGATTGTGCACTGTCCCGGTCTCATTAAATAAATAAACTAAACTAACAGTAAGGACGGTTCCAAAAGGCACAGGTGACATCTATAACCTCTTCAGGCATGTTTTTGATGAGGGAATAACTTTATAACATGGTAGAAAGCAAAAAAAAAAAAAAAAAAATAAAAAAATCGATTTTACTTTTACATAAACTATCCACACTCTCATAAATCAGTGGTTATACACTCAAGGCAGTATATAATATAATTAAAATATATTCAAATATTCACCGTAGAAATTGGAGTTGGAGTAATTGCTTGGATTTGGGCGATTTGAAATTAAAACTATATTTCGTACGCTCTGTTCCCGTTTAGGCGTGTCCATATCTGCTTTCACATATTTTTATATTTGAACTTTCTTTGAATTATTTTTAGCAGAGAAACAGATAAGCCCAGAGCTAATAATGGATTAGCAACAGTAACCCAGCCAATAATCATTTACTTTCCAATTTTCACGAGGATTAAAATTTCTTAATGAACTAGTTTATCACAAATTAAGCTAATTATGTAATGCTAGCAGCTCGTCGATTAACCTGGGTCACATGATTGGTTTCGGCTTCATAAACTGTTGTGGTGTTCTTGAGCAAGACACTTCAGGACACATACAACTGGTAAAACAAATCTACAACCTTCTGCTGCCATGACCTATTGATAATTTGCAGTGACATTAAGCCGAGAGTATTCTACATTATATCTATTGGCGGCATGTTCAGCAGTTACCATGGTGACACAAGGCACATATTAACAAACACTGTCAAAAAAGCGTTAAGATTGTCTGAAAACTGAATTTAAAAAAACACAAAATAAATTTAAAACAGCACATTTTCAGAAGCCTGTGATCAGAACGAGAGTTCATGGTCATGTTTGATATGGAAAAAAACAAACAAAAAAACAGTAACTGAAAAACTGTTGGATGTTAAGTCTAATAGAGCTTCTGACAGACACTGTTGGGCAAGTTACTTAATATTACTTGTTACTGTCATTTCAAAGTAATTTGTTACATTACGATATTACTACGATTAAAATTTAAGGCATTACATGACCTCTGCAGTACTTTAAGTTACTCTCACCAAAATAACTGTAGCTGATCGTCAACTAACAATCAACGAGCGAAGATGCTGAACTTTTGAGCCATATATGGACTGAACCAGAACTAAATCAGGACTGAACCGAGGACCGAGCCAGGACTAAAACAGGTCTAAACCAGGACTAAACAGGACTAAACCAGGTCTAAACCAGGACTATATCAGGTCTAAACTAGGTCTAAACTAGGTCTAAACCAGGACTAAACCAGGTCTAAACCAGGACTAAACAAGACTAAACCAGGTCTAAACCAGGACAATATCAGGTCTAAACCAGGTCTAAACCAGGACTAAACCAGGTCTAAACCAGAACTAAACCAGGTTTAAACCAGGACTAAACCAGGACCAAACCAGGACTAATCTTGGACTAGGACTTGGAAAGTAGGACCGCTCCTGAGAGAACCCCAAGCCCATGGAGCAGGGTGTCTGCAAAGCGTGCTCAAGAGTCATTTGTGACTAGCCCGTGGAGTGCGGAGTGCACCAGTCCTGACCCTCACCCAAAGGTCTACACGCACCTCCAGCCCTTCCCGACATTCGGAACTGTAACTTTGGGATTTCACTGATATCGCGTTGATTTTAGCAAATATATATGAAGTAAAAAAAAAACAAAAAAACACTTCAATTCAGGTTAAAAAGGCATTGTGACATGCGTTACTGACATTTGTACAGAGTAAAATATTAAAATTTTTTCCCTGCCTTACATTACTGCGTTACAGCTAAAAGCCACGCAATACAGTAATTCATTACTTTAATAACGCTTTACTCCCAACACTGCTGACAAAGTAGTGCCTTCAGTTAGCATCACATGTGCAGGGAATATTGATTATTTCAACTGCAAAGTATCAATATCTTCTGAAATACCGGCACCACTTGAGACCAAACTTTCGAAGCGTCTCCAAGCAAATAATAAAACATAATAAAACATGGCAATCTGCATTTACAGCCTCATAAAGCAGCCAGTCTATAATGTGATTTACGTTGTTGTACAGTGTAAGCAGCCTATTAAACCGTTTACATCCATGTTACCTATGCACACAGAGTGGATGGGGCTGTCATGTGTGCCGGAGCGTGACTGTTAGCATGCACGCACTCATGTACAGACGAAATGTGTGATGTGCATCAGTGGACAGGCCTTTGAAGTGACGGGTGAGCACTGGGACATGGGACTGGATATCATGGAGCTCTTTCACTTCATTTCATTTGTTATGATTCAGGATCTGACTGCAAATCAGAGTGGCGTTTGTGTTATCTGCTCATATGAGGAGGGGTGTCCAAAAAAATCAAAATATCAATATATCGTATCATTTAATGTGATGATACAGTATCGATATTGTGGGCTGCTGTATCAATATATCACCAAGAGTACTTTTTGGTATATTTTACTAAATTATTTTGTTACAGCTACAGTTTTGTTGCTTGTTTAGAGGAAGGAAACTTGTTTTTGCGACACATTTGACATTTTCACTGTTTTGAGGATTAAAATGTTTGTGTTTCATATTCACTTTGCAGAAGCAGTGGTTTAGCAGACTTTTAGAATCACAGACATGATTTAGCCTTTATTTTTATTGAACCATATCGATTCGATTTGAAATATATCGTATTGAAAGTGCACTGTATCAAGGTATGTATCATATCGGCAACTTCTTAATGATACCCAGTCCTACATGAAAAAATGTATGTAAAATGTACATCTAGAGATGTTGCTTTGTCAGGAATGTTCCACAGTATGGCATTGAATGTATATCTCCATGGAGGCAGGAGATCTGTGGAGAGGGGTCATGCTCACTGTAAGTATATATGTTTTCAGAGTATTTTTTGGCAATGCATTCAAGGCAAAGTAATAACATCTAAAAAACACACACACACACGTTACATGCTGTTGTACCTAAAGGTTTTATATTACACAAAATAGATTCTTGTGAGCTTTAAGTCATGTTATGATGTTGTTACCTCCTCAAAAACATACCTGGAGCTGTGTTTTGTTCCACCTTGTGAGGTTTTCAAGTTAACAGCCACGTTTTACCTTTAGTTCAGCAGAGATTGGCAATTCCAGGGCTGAGATTATCCAAATGATTCTAGTGAAGGTGTACTGAGTTTCTAAACACAGTAGAGCACTTCCTTTATTACTACATGGCATCACAAGGTGGAAAGTGTTTTCTGCTTGAGAGAAGACCTCAATCTAAACATGCAGGGTTTGTGTGTTGAATGAGTGAATGAAACAAAACATTATTATAGCACAGATCAGAAAATAACCCAATATGTGGTTGTATCAGATTTTTTCCGCATGTATTTGAGCAAAATTTGTCTTGCAATTTGTCTTGTCTTTCAGTACAGATACATTGTACAAGCAGCTCTTGAAGTCCAAATGTGACCGCTGTGTGCTATCTGCTTCTGAGCGGTTTACTGTCAGATTCAGGAAGCTGCTGTTAGCATGCTAGTTGTTGCTAGGATTTCCCTGGGGACAAAACTCTGCTTTGGCCTTTGAACGTTGTGAAACAAGCTTATATAACTTAAGACCACTGCAAACCATTTTAAATTGGACTAGTTTGTCTGTTTTTAATACAGTAAAAAATGGCTGAATTTATACTTGATCTGAGTTTTCTGATTCTCCCATGCTCATGGGAAATTTGATCCCGCTACCATTTGATCAGATGGATAGATAATCAAATCCCTAATAAAAAAAATATGAAAACTACCAATATCTTGCAAATAAATATGAAAGTCTCGCCCAAGTACGACTGTTATTCCACATTTAGTTAAGGTTTAGACTTAGGCAAACTTTATTGATCCACAAGGGAAATTACACAGTAGCTCACACGTCACAGTAAAATATAATGTAATAACAAAGAACAAAAATATAAATGGTAATAATAAATTCAATGTAAGTAGCAAAAATACTAGCAAGGCATAATTAAACAAATGTATATGCACAAGAAATAATTCAATATAAAAAATATAGTAATACAAAATATATCTCGACAGAATATGCATTTTGTGGATTAGATATATTTACATGAGCACCCAATGTTCATGCGCTCTCCAGTACATGTACACTTTTATACTGTACTCCCATACATACAGTCCTGCAAAAGCATGTACTAGTACTGTATATATTACCTCCCACGTCCTCTTCACTGTGAGGCAAAGCACCTCTGGGTGGAACTATTGTTTTCACTGTTGTTTACTAAGAATTTCCTTATGGTTATTTTCAGATTGTAAAGTGCGATGGGGTTGTTTCATTAGTCCTATCCAAAAGGGAATATTCACAAATGGATCTAATCATTTATGATGAGGTATTATGCGGCTATAATTATCCAACAACTCCATAAACAAATCGCTATATCAACAAAAGACAGTTTACTTGCCCCGACGAACCAATTAAACACTAATGCGATGTGCTTTATATTGTGACACGAGGCAATTAGGACTGAAGTCTGAGATACTTGGAGAAAAAGGCACAAAAGTTCTGACAGTTCAGTACAATATAGAACCCCAAATAGTTTCCCAAATACATCTATAGTTCTGATTCCTTCACAGTAAAGGGGGACTGTGGAACTTTTCTGGATGGCATTAAACTTATAAAACCATCACAGAGCGAAGCAGGTGAAACTACCTAGCCAGATCTGCGGAAATGTGACCTGCTAGTGCGAATACATGCTTTTCAAGGTAGCTATGAAAAAAAGAAAGAAAGATAAATACAAGCAACACCACAGAGCAATACAGGCAAAGCATTCCACAGGGGCATGAAGGTTCAGGGTTGTTTAGATTGTTTTGCAGCGACACATCTCACATTAAAAAGGGATTTCAGTCTTTTAAGGTTAACAAACGGTAAATGGTCACATTTTTCTGTAGCGCTTTTCCACCTTTAAGGCACTCCAAGTGTTTTACATCAAGGAACCACTCACCTATTCACACACACGCACACACGCACACACACTCACACACTCATATACCAGTGTACGCAGACACTAAAGGTGGGATGGGTTAAGTGTCTTGCCCAAGGACACAATGAGAGCAGGTTGTAAGTGTTGCCAAAAATAATTCAAACCACCAACCTTTGTATCAGAGGACACACGCTCTACAAACTGAGCTACTGTCACCAAGTATATAAGGTTTGACATATGAAGTTGAGGTGAGAAGTGAGGCGAAGCATTAGCGGTGCTGGCAGTGTGATATACACTTCTGGTCAAAAGTTTTAGAACACCGCACTTTATCAGTTTTTTTACTGTTATGTTTACTGTTGACCAAAATGTATTCTAAACTTTTGATTCATTAGTGTGTGTCCACCTTTGGCAGATATAACAGCTGAACACACTCGTGGCTCGTTCTTTTTACAATAGAAATCAATATTCTTCAGAAAGTTCTTCCCAAGTCTGTTACAGAAGTTTCCATAAATGTGTGGCACTTGTAGGTTTCTTGGCTTTCACTCTTCTGTCCAGTTCATCCCAAACCAGCTCGACGGGGTTTAAGTCTGGAGACTGTGCTGGACACTCCATGTTTTCAAGTTTACCATCTTGTTCTTTTTTCCTGAGGTAGTTTTGGCAGAGCTTGGACTTGAGTTTTGTATTTTTTATCTTTTTTTAAACCTCTGGCTGTTCAGTTCTTACCTCTGTACCATTTCAAGCTCTTCATTGGACTTTGACAACTTGAACTGCAATAAACAACTGGAAAAATAAGGGTGTTCTAAAGCATTTGACCGGTCGTGTACACACACAGGTAATCCAATTTAACACTACTATTGCAACATCATGTACATATCTGATAAAATTTGTGCTTAAACATATATTTTGAAAGGTCATTGTCTCTTTGGTGAATAAGAAAGCAGTGAGACCGAATCACGCCCACTTTAAAGTCCTCACATTGGCCCCTGGTCTCTTATCGAATTGATTTTAAAATCCTTCGATTTGTTTCTAAATGCCTCCATGGCCTTTCCCTGCACCATCTGTCCGACCTGCTTCAGCTCTAATGACCCGGCACGCTCACTTAGGTAGGCAGATCTCTCCTTGCTAGTGGTCCCAAAATCAAAGAGAAAAGTAAGAGGGCATTGCTCTTTTGCTGTTGGTCCAAAACTGTGGAATGAGTCACTTATGTTTTTTAAATCGGCTCTTAAAACTCAGCTGTTCACTTTGCATTTCATTATTATTAATGTTGACTTTTATAGTGTCTAGTGTGTTTTTATGCATCTGTGTTTTTGCAATCTGTGTTTATTTTATTGCCTTTTATGATTATTGTTGTGTACTGCCCTTTGGACAATTGTGTTGTTTTTAAAGTGCATTAGAAATAAAGATGCAATAAAGCTGGCTGAAAAACTGCTGTGAAACTGATATCACCACTTAACAACCCTATAGCAGACCTTCATCTGAAAAGTTACACACTGCACCTTTTAATAAAATATGAAAAAAAAAACTGCTTTTCACTCTATATGATATTTTTGCTCCAATCTGTCTTGAAAGCAGCAGATGTCGATCCCTCTCTCCTCCTCTGACATGGACCATCAAACCTTTCATTAGCGCGCAGTGTCAGACGAGTCCCCGTAGACCAAAGCTGATCCTCCCATAGTTCCTGTCATTCTACTCGCACAGTCCCACTTACCTGGACATGTGCAGTGTTCTGTGGAGCGAGAGAGGAGCACGGAGCTGTGAAAAGACATGGACACCTCTCATGAACAGTGTAGACCTGCTTTGCTCTGACAGACAGCCTCTAGAGTGTATGTACAGAAACCTCCCAGCCCTCTCAACATCACACATTACACACAGACACAACAGGAATGCATCAGATGTGGTGACAGCAGTGTTTTTCATTTTATTGTTCTGTAATACGGTTTTATGTAGCTCCTTTATTTTACACTGCACTTGTAAAACACACTTGGCTAAGTATTGAATAATTAAAGTAGCTAAGAGTTGTGAAGAGAGGCAGGAGACAGTTTGGATGTGTAACGCTGAGTTTTATTTATCAGTGTGGGATCCAGAGACATGAACAGTCAACACATTGTAGTAGTGTTGTCTATTCCACTGTAGGGAGTATTATAACCCCTGATGATGATTTACTGAGCTTGAGGTGTATAGTAGTGGCCTTATAGTAGTACAGTTTGACTCAAGTATTACAGTGCTGTTACCGATACAGACTCTGCACACTGTAAAAAAGTCTAGCAAACTTTCTTCCTCAGCAGGTTAAATATCAGCACCCCCCCCACAGGCCAAATGAGCCCCTCTGGAGTAGTGGTGGGAAGTTTGCCAAAAAAATCTATATTTTTCTTGGAGCCACAATTTCTACTCATGATTTGTGTACACTTTGTATCTTTATATCGCCTTCAAGAGGAATCTGTTTCTTCTGAAAGTTCACACTTAAATACACTTGGTTAAATCCACCTGGTGCTCAATTAAAACATAACGGACCAGTAGAAGGTGTGGGTGGGTTTTGATTTGAGCATAGAGCTGCATTCAAATATTAGGGAAAATATTGTCCAGTTGGTCCACAGACTCGCCTTTGGGCACCCCTCCATCTCGCAGAGACCTAACTCTTATCATCACTGTCCATTATTTTAAAAGCACAACTTACTTACCTGAAAAACAACAGATAATAATGTAATAAATCATACATTTATTTGTACAGCACTTTTCATACACATAGGACATCTCCAAGCCCTGAACAGAGAACAAATGATGTAACAAACAGCGTATGAGAACCATACAAAGAAATAAAAACAGGTAAAACGTTCATATTAACCTGGCACTGATTTGTACATATAAAGAAAAGGTTTGTTAGCCAGGCTGGAGCCACCTAGTTCATTTCTCTCCAGTGACTAGGTCAGGAATCAGAATACACTAGACGGTTTGCAAAAACCCCAGAAGCCCGAGTCCGGGCACCAGCTAATCAGCAATGAGCCATACATTCTGCGTTGGCAACAATTTTCAAGATCAAGGATTTAAAGCCGGAACATAGAGAATGTTTGGTGAATTTTATCAAGGGGAAAGACGTTATTCCCCTTCTTCCTACGGGAAAAGCTTAATATCCTAATTAAACCTGTTAGCAGCGCATTAGATTCATCACGACCAAATGGTAGCGATTGGTTAAATGAAAAAAGTACCCGCCTACTGTCTAGCAAATGGATTCTAACGCTGTGAGTTCAAACGGTTTCTATGAAGTGGAACCTGCTGATGAAACAGGCTAAAGGTTTGTAGCCTGGTTTTAAAATGTGAAATGTGTTTCTGCCTCTCTGACATGGGTGAGAGGTTGATTCCACAACATAAGGGCCTTGTAGCTGAGAGCCCTTCCTCACACCGTAAGCTTTTGGACCCTGGGGACACCAGCAAGGCTGCATTTGTGAGCGGAGTGCTCTGTTGGGATGATACGGCACAAGAAGATTTGTAATGTAGGAAGCAGAATAAGCGTGTAAATCTTTGTAAGTGAAGAGCAGCCAGTGAACTGAAGAAGTCCAGGAGTGATGTGCTCTCATCTGTGTGTAATCTTGACACTAACCCATTGCACTAGTCACAAGTCTATTCTTAATGACACAAATGCGTGAATGAGTTTGTCAGCATTTGCTTTTGAAAGATTTTAAAAGTTGCTTGGCCCTGATCCATGATCTTATGTCAAATCTGCTCCTGTTTTTCTTCCACACTTTCATTCACGGTTAGTCATCTCCTCCTCTCACACTGTTCCTTAACATCTACAGTACAGCACTGAACACAGCAGAACCACAGGAGCAGAGAGCAGCTCTCATCCTGTCAGAGAATTGTTAGAGAATTGTCTGTTTTCTGTCCGAGTTTCTCCACAAGCACATTTTGTCCTGTTTCACCACACTAAACCTGCAGCACATTTTAAAGCCTTCTATTATAAATGAATCTGTAACAACATTTTTACCATAGTGAGCGGATCCCTGCTATGCACATCATTTGCGATGCATTCGGCGCCTTTTCTTCTCTGTAGTAATTATAAAACTAATATGAATATGGGATGAAAAACAGCACTATGGGTATTCCCTGTGGGTCCTAGGCTCTATACGCGCTAACTCCATTCTGCACATTCAGATTCATTACACAGATGTATGCATAAAACAGTCGGTGGAGGATTGTGTAGGAGTTTGGCCTCTGCTCCTCTTCTCCGTGCCCTCTCTCTTGGCTCGTCTCTCTGGCTGCTCTTCCACTCAAATTACTGTTTCTGCAAAATTGTTCCCATCTCGGTGCGACAGAATCTCTAGAATGTGAAAACAAGCAATATAGGCACATAATAACTGATGCAACATTATGTGGAATAGTTTAATGTGCCAAGTAGAGAAGGACACATCTTAAAGGAGACACTTCCCTGAGTCCCACTGCTGTCACTGTCAAACCACACACTCTTCCATAACCTGCTCCTACTACATCACCTCTATCAATAAAACATGGCCAACACACAACATGTCTCTGGGTTGGATTCCAATACTCTTTGTGTACAGTTTTGAGCTTAAAAAAACATAACTCCATCTGCCTAGCATGGCAAATTCAGACAGTAAAGTGCAATAGAGTATTGGGTGCCTCTTTATAATAACTACTTAGCATAAAGTATGACACAAGACTTAATGCTTTTCTCCACTGAGATATTATTGCTTCATCTGGAATGTTTCACAGTATGGCTTTAAATCTATCTTTGCAGAGACCAAACTAGACCAAGTAACAGGTCAGATCTGTGGACCTGTGTGTTTTTCTAGGTATTTCTGAGCTATAAAACCACTTGTAATTTAATGAATATATGGTAGAGCCATTTAATGTCACACTGTGGAACATTCCAGGCAGAGCAATGACATTTCCATTGAAACAACCAGGTGACAGATGCCCAATCAAAAAGTTACATAGTGCACCTTTAAAGAACCAATGATTATTAAGAAATTAAAAAGGATTCTGGCTTTTCCCCCCCCTCTTCATTCTCTGTGAAGGTAAACCTAATAACAACTAGCATGATAACGTGCACCAATTATTTCAATTTCTAATTAGATGCAGACAGCACACAGCAGACTTATTTTGATCTCTAGAGCTGCTTACGCAACATGGGGGGGGTCTTCATGATTAAAAGCCTCTCGAAATAGTTAAAAGTAAAAAAAAAAAAAAAGTTTACATACACATTAGAGCTTATATGGAAACGTTTTTCAGCTAAAATGTATTAAGTGCTTTGGTTTAAATCTGTTCATTTAAAACACAAACCAAGAGTGCAGTGTTAGGGGTTGGGGTGTTATTTCAGCCTGAATCATTTGTATTAAAGCTGCATTATGTCACTTTTTGTGTCACCTGGTTGTTTCTATGGATAGGGCATTGCTCTGCCTGGAATGTTCCACAGTATGACATTAAACAGCTCTACCTTACATTTATTAAATTACATGTGGTTTTATAGCTCAAAAATACAAGAAAAACAGCCATTCAAACTGTGAGCGGGGTTGCCTCTCCACAGATCTGACCTGTAACTTGGTCTGGTTTGGTCTCCATGAAGATATAAAGGTTTTATACCATACAGTGAAACATTCCAGAAAGCAATAACATCTCCTCCACCAGAAAAGTTACACAATTCACCTTTATGTCTTTATTAGAGCTAATTAAAGCATAGTTATTGTAAAGTGTTTCCATGTATTGGCACTTAAACTCGGTGATAAAGACAGGAGGAGGAGATGGAGAGGCTGAGGGGGCAGATGGTTCATCCTGCTGCTGCGGTGGAAGCTTACAGTGCTTTCCTGAATTAGCCGAAAGGAAAGAGTGGAATCTTAAACCGTAAAATGAAAGAAGTCTAGGAATAAAAAAAAATGCCTGTTTCAATTCACAAGACCCATTCCGCACGGCGTCATCTTTGTAGATTAGAGATGAAAAATTGGACAAAGTTTTGATAACTTTACTTTTGCTATTACTTCTACATCTTCTTTTCTGATAACAATCTTAGTTTTAACCATCTTCAAAACGCAAACGCTTTCACAGTTGATTCACTTGCGGAGTCATTGTCATATTGAAATAAATGGAGTGCACATGCTTTGAATACGAAGCTCTGTAACGTCTGCTCTCTCTCCTGACCGCCACTCCGCTCTGAACATTGCGCCGCATAATAAGCAATAATCTTAAATACGATTCTTCCTCAAATCATTACGCCACTGACGGAGGAGCCAAGGAGCCGAAAAGCGCCAAGAGATTGAGCTGCAGTTTATCCACAGTGGCAGTCAGGAGGGCTACGCGGTGCCAGTCAGCTGAGAGCCTCAAATAACACATTGTATTATGCATGTTGAGTCTGCACCCTCTCACCCCACACACCTTAATAATGCATCTGCTTTACCCGTTCTCCCTAGCTCCCTCGCTCCCCCGCTCCACTGGGCCTGGTCTGCAGAGATTTGAACGCGAGCGTGCAGACAGGAGGGGGCACGCAGGAGGGCATCCGCTGGCATTTTGGGGACAGAGAATATTAGATGGATAAAGACTAAAGGCAGGTAGGGTGCAGGGTGTGTGCTAGATATGTCTGTTAAAACTGACAATGTTCTTGACTGTTTCTGTAGGGATTTGTCATATATTCATAGTGAAGACGTATTGTAAGAAGGATTATACATGTGACAATAAAGTGATGTCTCCAGATGATTTGCATAAAAGCTCCTCTATAAAACTGAATTCCACCAGCTGCTTTCTTTTTCAATTCTTGTCAGTGTTTGCTGGTTGTCCTTGGAAAACCGTAGTTGTATTTCAAAGTAGCTGATTTTTCTGAAAAGCGCACTGCATCATATTTCTAGTGGAGGGTCCGTCACCTGATGTCTCCATGAAAATGTTATTGCTTTGTCTAGAATGTTCCACAGTATATATTAAAACTATCACAAGGCAGACAAGCACACAGCACTACGCAACACTACAATTCAGATCTGTGGAGAGTCGCCTCTATTTGCAGACAGAATGATTGTATTTTTGAGCAATAATGACACCTGTAATGAATAAATGGTAGAAGTACACTACTGAAAAGTTTTAGAACACCACACTTTTTCCATTTTTTTACTGTTGACCAAAACATATTCTAAACTTTTGATTGGTGAAAGTGTCCATCTTTGGCAGATATAACAGCTGAAAACACTCTTTTTTGCATTCTTTTGACAATAGAAATCAAATATTCTTCAGAAAGTTCTTCCCAAATCTGTTGCAGAAGTTCCCATAAATGTGTGGCACTTGTAGGTTGCTTGGCTTTCACTCTTCTGTCCAGTTCATCCAAAACCAGCTCGATGGGGTTTAAGTCCATGTTTTCAAGTTTGCCAACTTGTTCTTTTTTCCTGAGGTAGTTTTATCAGAGCTTGGACTTGTGTTTTGTTATCTTTTATCTTTTTTTAAACCTCTGGCTGTTCAGTACTTACCTTTGTACCATTTCAAGCTCTTCATTGTTCTTGCACGAGTTGAATTGCAACAAATAACTGGAAAAATTAGGGTTTTCTAAAACTTTTGTGTCATGGTTCATGTTCTGTAGTGGTTGCTTTTGCTTATTTTGGTCTATCTTTTTCCTTAAGTGTTGTGTGCACATTTATTTTGATATTTTCCTGTCTGCTTGTAGTTTTGAGTTGTACTTCTTGTCTTGGTTGTTTGCCCCGCCCTGATGTGTTTCACCTGTGTCTGTGTGCATTTATACCCTGTGTTCTTCTTTGCCCTTTGTTGGTCCATTTGTCATTGTCTGTGTCTTTGTCCTGTCATGGCAGTGTAGTTTCAATTTTTGGATTTTTGGATTTATGGATTTGGTTTGTTATTAAAGAACTTTAAAGTAGTCCTGCATTTTGGGTCCTCCCTCTGTTTCCACGTGACATAGTGTATGTTTAATTTTAATATCGTAACTTGGAACATTACAGGCAAAGCACTAACATCTCCATGGAGGCAATCTTTAAAGTAGGACTCAACACCTAAGCTCCGCCCACAACTACTTTTCAAATAGTGCTGCTAAACTGGACAGTGCCTGGAGGACTAAAGAAGAGAGTGATGGAGGAGGAGGGGGCGGACTGTAATTAGGCCAGTCTTTTGTGATGTCACCAACTACTGGAAATCACAGAGGCCACTGCAGACAGCACAAATTTAGACTTATTTTGACCAGAAAGGTGCAAATTTTCATAGTTATGTTATGCACAGTTTGGTTGTGAAAGAAAGTGGATTTAGTGTTTAGTTCCAACTGAATGTGTGTTTACATTTTTATGATTGATTCATTCTTTTATTGTCAGTAAATGAGAAAGTAAACAGTGAAATTATAACAAACTCCCACTGATGTGACCCAAACAAGACAAGTTTTTTCTTTCCTTCTTTTTTTGTGGCACTGCCTTGAATGGTGAGAATAGTAATCTGAAGTTTGTACTGTATATTTTGAATCATAATAATACGATAGAGGATAGTGGGTATGTGAAAAGTGATTTTTTGTTTTAATCTGAATGCATTTTCTGAACAGTGATAGGACCCTAAATTTACCAATTTTACACTTTTTCTGTGTCCTGCTGCTGCATGGCCTTGAAAGTGATCATCTTTGTAATGCAGTTGGCACTGTAAATAATTGCTCGGTGAGACTTACTGTATCACCCACACATGCACAGTTGTATAATGGTATTGATGGTGGAACACACATGTCGCATACATGGACCACCCACACAACATGCTAAGACTCATCGTAATGTACCACAGAACAATGATGTCATAACAAAACTAAAAAAAAAAAAAATAGCGCAAAAGAAAAGAAAGAAATCGGTTTGCAATTGCATGATTTGGAACAGTATTTTTATTTATGTTTTGTCACAAATCAAGTTGACAGATAAAAGTGTTGTGTGCTTGCTGTGTAATCTCCTTCAATGGGATTAGGGGTATATTGATACAGGTTGAATGGAGTGTTGTCTGGGCGTTCGTACTCGGAGCTGAGGTGAGTGTAATGGCCAAATGGTTTTCGATCCACTTGAGATGGTTCCATTAAAAGTGCTGCCGGCTGTTTCCAGCACATCACACCTGCTCTGACATATGCCTATGTAGGACGATTCTATATAGGCCAGTGCACTACTATGAACGCGTGCATGTCATTGACATACTTAGACATGAGGGCAAATAGGCAACATGTTGTAAGAGCATCATTGTGAAGGTGAAGATGTGAGGAACAATTCAAAACATATTCTCAGCGGTCTACCATTGAACTACTAACCGGGACCGGCCTTGTTTAGCTTCTGAAGTCTGATGAGATTGAACATTAACATGCAGCAGGTAGGGACTTGTTTATGAGGGATGAGAATTATAATATTAGGTTTATTCCTTTGTGCCCTTGTAGACTGTGCTGTCCTTTCCCTGCACACACAGGTCAGCTGCAGTGTCCCTTATTCAGACTCTTACTGTGAAGGACACAATGATCTGTATTCACTGCACAAGTGTCGCTAATTCCCCATGAGCAGCATTGGACAGGCTCCTGTGGAGCGCGCCAGCCTCTGATCCCTGGTCTCCATTATATACACTCCCCCAGCATTGACCAGTGCTTCAGGCTGGGACCTACACTGACCCACCCACGAGGGACGTACAGAGGAGAAGGCCAGACCGACTGTGCACGCCAGGAGGATGTGAGCTGTGCATGTGACAGAGACCAACAGAGACCACCTCACACTGTTGTACAGACACCACCTCACACTGTTGTACAGAGACCACCTCACACTGTTGTACAGACACCACCTCACACTGTTGTACAGAGACCACCTCACACTGTTGTACAGACACCACCTCACACTGTTGTACAGACACCACCTCACACTGTTGTACACACTGTTGTACACACCACCTCACACTGTTGTACAGACACCTGTTGTACAGAGACCACCTCACACTGTTGTGACAGACAGACCACCTCACACTGTTGTACAGAGACCACCTCACACTGTTGTACAGCGACCACCTCACACTGTTGTACAGAGACCACCTCACACTGTTGTACAGAGACCACCTCACACTGTTGGACAGACCACCTCACACTGTTGGACAGACACCACCTCACACTGTTGGACAGACAGACCACCTCACACTGTTGTACAGACAGACCACCTCACACTGTTGGACAGAGACCACCTCACACTGTTGGACAGAGACCACCTCACACTGTTGGACAGAGACCACCTCACACTGTTGGACAGAGACCACCTCACACTGTTGTATAGAGTTATACAGAGAGAGAAGGGCAGTGATTTGGACAGTGTTAAATCTTTCTCACTATTGATTTCATTAACATTGAACATGTGAGAGGTCTGGGCGATCAAAGTCTTCTTCTCATTGTAACACTTTAAATTCAGACGTTTAGCAGACTTGCCTAATCCCCTGTTGGGAGAATGATGTCACTGCCTGTTGAAATCAAGTCTCTGCACTGTAACATGTAAATCATCCTTCATAATACTTTACTGTTCATCCGTGTGCAGTTCAGTGAGGCTGAGAGTGGCTGCCCCTGTGTAAAAGCAGGCCTGTTTGCTTCATAATGACTCACAGCTTACTGCAGTCAATACTAATAACAGAGCACAGCCCATCTCCATTCTGTTAGCGAGCACAGTACAATCGGCTTTATTTCCCCGGCCGCACAGCTCATAAATCCACCCCAGGACAGGCTGCTTCTGCTGGGTACAGAAATGTGTGATGGGACTGTCCATGGACCTGGCTTATGGCTTAAGTGACACAATCAGCTTCAAACAGAGAGCAGCAAGGTCAAGGTCAAGAGGCACATTCAGAACTACTATTACAGACTATTGTGAGAGCAATAGTGATAGAAAAGACACATGGGACATAGAAAAATAGGAAACACAAGCAGTTAAAGGACAAAGAAAATAATGGTAGTCTTCCGTAGTTCTCATATTTGCTCAGATTTAGTCTATTTTGACCACACCTTTGGGTTTGCTTTTGGTTAGATCCTCTGTTGCAAACATGTACTCCTATTTTAGTTATTTTAGTTTTAGTTTACTCAGATCTGTTTCAGTCAAGATTCTAAATGTTTGAGTGGCTTGATCAGAAGTTCAAAGGATGACTATACCTGAGGCTTCTTCCACTTTTCCATAAGATCTTACACTTCAAGTACTCTTCGTCCATTTATTTTCTCCAATGGAAATCAAAGCAGGAGCGCAAAATTGTACGTCTAAAGCCTTTTCAGTTGACCCTTAAACCAGGTATCTGTTCTTAAAGGGCAGCCTGCTCCCTGAGGGCTACAGTCTTTCTGAGTCCTCCACACAGTGTGTATCTGTGTGATCCTTGAGCCAGTGCACACATGGGCCCTTCATGGTGGGCCCTAATCACGATCAATGAAGAGATAAAGGGCATCTTGAACAGGTTATCTGAGAGGACATGGCAGCGGATCGATCACATATGAACGCAGAGCCACTGTAAATAAATTGACTGTGCTCGGAGCCTGGACTCACCTTTGGTATTCTGCTCCACTGTTTCTCTGGGACAAGCGGAGAGGTGCCTGACCAGCTGATAACACATACTGTGGACAGGGAGGGACTTTATATCTTCATTGTGTTTCCAAAGAAAAGGATCTTAGATAACACATGTTAAGGGTGGTGCTTCTTTTTTTGTCTCATCCTTTGGTTTCCGAGTGATGAAAATGGCACTGCTGCCATAGTAACTGACAATTCACCACAAAATAAATCTTTTAGAGAATGAAAAGAGATCCAAATAGTGCCTTCAAACTGCAGTCGGAAACTCATACTGAAACGAATACTGCCAACCAGTAGAACATTTATTTGACTGGTGGGTTATTAAGTCAGATGCCCATCCGTACTGTGACAGAAGAAGACATTACTACTTAAAATGAGAGTGTGTGATCTTACAAGATTATTTATTTTATTTATTTCATTTCTTTATGAGACAGGGTCATTGCACAATATACATTCATCTTAACAGGAGAGATGCATTGTGCCAGGTTGTGGCACTAGAGTTAATTTCCACCTGTAGTCCCTGGTGCTTTTTTTTTTTTTTTTAGGTCTACTATAATCACAACTTAACCTGGGTTGCCAAAAGCTTTAAAGGGACAGTCCAGGATGTTGGACATAGGACCTCATTTCCTAGAGCACCAGAGTGTTGGAAACGTGTGGAGACATTTTTTTAAATATCCCATCCAGTCCTTGTATTTGCAGAGGTCACTGATGCTAGGCTTGTGCGTGTCAATGACCATAGTTATCCTGCCACTAAAAACAATCTTACTCACTCCACAAAGCACCCAAAGCATATCTATTATTACACCAGACTGTTGATGTGAATGTCTGTGTCAATAGAATAATTTTAGAAGTAAAACCAACCTTGCATTTGAAGGATTTATATCTGAGCAGCCACAGCGAGTTATACTTCCTGATAGAAAGCTCTGGCTCACTAGGAAACGAGGTCATATGTCCAAAATTACAGACTGTCCCTTTAACTTGGAGATAGAGGACATAGCCATTTTTTTCTCATTCTCAGTATATGGACTGGTCATGTCTTATGTGAAAGCTCAGAACCTCCACACTTCCCTCCCTGAGCTGCAGAGGCCGCACTAGCACTGAGTCGTGAATGGCTGCAGGTGCAACTGTAGAATTTTACATACGCCCCCTGAGTGTTTTGCAGTGACAGTGTGATCGGGCTATAAACCTGTAACTTTCAAATTCGCGCTAAAGGGCGTCCGTAAAAATGTGATTTTGATAAATAAACACAGGGTAAAGAGTGAATGTCCAGGATGTATTGTACTTCGGGTTTCCACAGAGCAGGACTGCAGGAGCCCACGCCCTCCACTGGAGCAGGTCAAGTTGTAAATAGCTGAACAAGTGGGATGTGGAGCTCCAAATGTCACTGGCAGTGGGTGAGATTTGTCTGCAAGCCTGGAGCTTACATTATCACAGCTGTGTTTTATATAGCCATGAAAGGCCTCACAGGCACACATTTAACAGTGGCATTCAGTGGGTGTGAGTGGAAAGGTTAATCAGCTCCCAGCTCCATTTCACAGCTGCGCTCACACAGACCCCAGGATCACAACAGTGTGGCGTGTGCCGTCTGTCCACGCCGACCTGTGAGCGGCATCACAGCCACACAGGTGAGAGAGAGTGAGGGAGTGTTTGATTCTAAACAATAGCACTTTAAATGTACCACTGTATCTGTATCAAAGTCTCAGTCCCAACTACCGTAATTTCTGGACTATAAGCCTCTTTTTTCTCACACTTTGAACCCTGCGGCTAATAATGGACAGATTCTTTGTTTGGCACATTGTCCATTCATATATACGGTTTATGGTTTGGCAACGTATACAGAAAGCGTCGCTGTCTGTGCGGTTACACATGGATTAGGGTTCACATGAAGCTGCTACACTAGCTCGTGATATTGTCAGTGCACTCAAATAGTTTATCGCCGTGTGATAAAATAAGTTATGATGCTAAATGAACATTACTGAGTGGGATATGTCTTACCCGTATGCGTAAATGACGAGAAGAAACATCTCAAACTTCAGTAGCCAGACGTCCACTCATACCTGATTGACAGAACTGCCCCGCTCTCGAGAGAGTATGAAATCTGCTCGAATGCTACAAGACACTGACATGATACAGACAGAACAGAGGCTCTTCCAGGAGACATGCAGCGTAGAGCTTGGGGAAAGATGGGGTGATGCACCGAGGAAGATGCTTGTTTGTTTGTGTTTTGAACAGTTATTTTGTGCTTCATACACACCCTCCTCATGGAAAACACACGAAGAAATGCAGATGATGCATCTTTTAAGTTAAAAGGGACTGACGTGAGTGTGGAAGAAGGAAACAGAGCTGCTGCACGTGAGCTCGGCATCAGTGAGTCGATGGTGAGACGTGGATGACGGCAGCGTGACGAACTGCCTGAGTGCAAAAAGACGACTAAAGAGGCAATAAAAGCAGACGACCCGAACTTGAAATCGTTCTTGAAGACGTAGACACCTGCGGCTTATATTCAGGTACGGCCTATATATGTACAATTTTATAATTTACCTAAAATTATGTTGATGAGGCTTATATTCAGATGCGCTCAATAGTCCGGAAAATACGGTATATGCATAGAGTGAAAAGAAATTAGGAACATTGCCATTTGATACAAAATATAACTTTTGAATGGGAAAAAGTCTTCCAAATGATGTAACCTAAATACAAACATATCAAAGAACAAATTCCATTATAGATCGAACGATAGAACGATTTTCCATTGGTTAAAGCTAGACTAAAAAATATTGACTAATATATGGAGTTATCTTGAGTAAAATGAAACTATTTTATAAGAAAAAATTTATAAAAGAACATTAAAATTAAATATATGCATTATCAGTGAGTTCAAGTGGTCCTTTGAAATGTTGTTTATCACTTAAAAATTCACTTGTAAATGTTGAAACCAAAACTTGCAGTGCGACTCTCCACACTTTTCATCTGTTTCATTTGCATTCATAAAACACACAAAGACACACACAATACACAAACACTCACGCACACAATAATAACGAGTTTATGTCTTTTAAAAAAGAACAAAATTGCAAGAAAAGTGCTGCTTATTTATTCACCCTACAGTTAAGTCCTTCAGCTAAAGCTAAACCATCATGTGTGGTTTAGCTTATTAGTGGTTATTCGTTTAGCTTTTCAGAAAGGTAAGAGCCATAAATATTCATATGAGACCAGTATCTTGATTTTGTTTGCTCACAATGATGGAAGAGTAATAAAAGAAACAAGCACCTGAGGGGCACTTGAATGCATCATGTATGTATATATCCTTACCATTTGATTTAATGGTTTCAAATGTCACCATCAATGTAAACATTTCAAGCTAATACAGGCCTTAAGCGTTTCAAGACCAGATTTGATAGAAATCTAGTTTCATTCATCAGAACATGAAATTGACTATTCTCTTTAAAGAACAAGAGACACACATATTTAATACATTACGTTTTTAATGTCATGCAATATAGATCAATGTGACGACATCTCAAGTTCATAGTATCAGAAATGCCTTTTTAATAGACTCATTTAAAAAGCTATGGTTAAAGTGTCTCTAACCTAGAAAGCCCGCCTGATGACGTACGCGAAAAAAGACACTAAATCATGGCCTGAAATTATAATTTCGTTCCCACAATGTGTAATTCGTTCCCATGTTTTAGTTAATTAAGTTTATTTATTTTACTTAAATAGTTCACACATTTTGGCCAATTTCGTACACATCACTATGGGGTCAGTCCATTAAGCCCATTAGTCCGACCACACACACACACACACACACACACACCCACACACACACACACACACACACACACACACACACACACACACACACACACACACACACACACACACACACACACACACACACACACACACACACACACACACACACACACTGTAGAGATACTGGATGCGTTGTAACGTGCTGAGGATAAACCTTCGTAAATTCAGAGTGTGGGTGGAATTCGTTCGTTTAGAGCCATACCAGGGTGGGAAGCCACAAATACCAGAACAAGAAAAGAGCCACAGTAGGGTGGGGAGTCATAGGCTTGATTCATCAGTCAGTTTCACTTTGTAGAAACCGTCTGACCTCACAACATAAGAATTTGTTCGCTCGACGGTAGACGGGTACTTTTTTAAATTTAAACAACTGCTGCTATTTTGTCGTGACGTATGTAATGCACCACTAACGGGGCTAACTCGTTTAAGCTTTTCCCAAATCCCGTAGGGCAATAACGGGATTTGTTACCAACACAGAATGTATGGCTCTTTGCTGACTGGTTAATGCCTGAACTCACACTTTTTGCGAACCGTCTAGTGCATAGGTGTCAAACATAAGGCCCGGGGGCCAGATCCGGCCCTCCAAGACCTTTAATGTGGCCCTTGGGTGATTTTCTACTAAAATATTTTAAATGTTGAGATTGAATTTTTCTTAAAGTTTCAGGTTGTTCATAATATTATAATATTATAATAAGAAAGAGTTCGTCAATTAAAAAAGATTTCTGTAATAGATTTGTGTTTCTCTGCACAAATATTTGAACTTATTGTTATTTTTGGGGTATAAATGCCATGAGTTTTCTGATCCGGCCCCTTTGGGATCAAAGTAGGTTGGATACGTCCCCCGGACCAAAATGAGTTTGACACCCCTGGTCTAGTGTATTCTGATTGCTGACCTAGTCGCTGGAGAGAAATGCAATTGAGCGGAGGCTAGGGAGTCACAAACACCAGGACAAGAAAACCAGTGTGGCTCTAAACGAACGAGAATTCCACCCACACTCCGAATTTACGAACAGTTTATCCTCAGCACGTTACAACGCATCCAGCATCTCTACAGTGTGAGTGTGTATGGTTGGACTTATAGGCTTTTGGAACAGTGGACTGACCCTGCAGTAATGTGTACGAATTGGCTAAAATGTGGGAACGAATTACATATTGTGGGAATGAAATAGTAATTTGAGGCCACGATTTAGTATTTTTATTTTTTTTTTGTGTACGGCATCAGGCAGGTTCCCTATTAACCAGACATAGTTAGTGTGTTAAAAGGTCTAGTACAATTTTCTTGATAAATAATGTGATTCAGTTTGGTTAAAGGTGCACTATGTAACTTTTCTGAAGGAGGTTACATTGCCTGCTTGCCCTCATGAAGATGAAATTGCTTTTGCTTGTAATATGCGATAAAATGGCATTTAAAGAAGACATATTGTGCTAGGGTACTGTATAGTTATAATCTATGACACCCATGGATAATTATGCTATCAATATTCATCTAAAGCCACTTAATAAAAGAAATGAGTCCTCTGACCTCCAGCAAAGTCAGATAGTGCCCCTTTAAAATGAAAAATCAATAAGCGTAGCCTATTAAAACAAGTAGATAGATAACATATTGTGTTTTGAATAACCTCAAACCATATTCAGTAGTTATCTCTCATATCTCTTGAGCTGCTCCTTCAGTCTTTAAATGATAATCACACTGCAGATTTTTGTAATTATAAGTTGGAAATCTTTTCAAACACCAAACAGCACTTTAATTAAGCCTGGCAAAAATCTTTGTGTTGTATTGTATTTTTGCTATAATTAAAGTTTGCTTTAATCACACTTCTCTGTACAAACTCACATAATTTGTACCTTCTAAAATCGTACTCATCTATAATTTTAAACCTAAACAAACCCAAACGTGTCTATTATCCACAGCATATTGTCCTTATTACTTTTGTGTATCTGATCTGGAGTCATTTCATGCACAAGTGGGCAGATGCTGTGGTTTTGAATGCTGATGAGGATTCATATTTACCGTAACGACGCGTTCCTCATTAGTTTGGTGTCACCGTGGAGCTCTCTCTCACGCCGTCCAATCGCTCGTCTCTGATTGATTAAACTAACGGCGGTAAGTGAAAGCAAATGAATCAGCCAATGAAAAGCCTCTCCAATATTATTGTCAATTACGGAAAACGCATGCACGGGACGCTGACTTGTTTGCGGCCACGTTACAGTGTAATTACAGGCTGCCTGATCCGTGACCCAGCGGACTGTTTACCAACTGGATCCAGGAATTAGGTGAGATTTTTTAATGTAGAAATATCACTTTGAAACTTCTCTAGGGATTGATACATTATACGAATAAATGTATAGCATGTTTTCATTAAGTGTTGTGATAGCTGATAATTAAAAATGGTCTAATTTGGACATTTTCAAAAACAATATCTGAATGTTAAATTGAGTTATATTTAACGATGTGCTTTTTTTGTGGAGGGTTCTTATTATTGTGTTTTCTGTAATGTTCCACTGGATTGCATTACACTAATCTATCTCCACAGAGACAAGTCACATGTAATTGATAAAAGAGGGGCTATTTTACTACAACACATATTTAGATCTCGTTTTTATTGTATATTTGCCGTAAACAACATATTAACATGCTTAACTTTAAAATTTCGCTTTCATTTTTGACACTGAGTTTCTCCTCCATTTCTCCCTGCGTTGTCACTCCCCCTTCAGAGCGCCATCACAACACAATGCAATTACTGCACATCGCAT
Organism: Boleophthalmus pectinirostris; assembly: GCF_026225935.1. Lineage (NCBI taxonomy): Eukaryota > Metazoa > Chordata > Actinopteri > Gobiiformes > Gobiidae > Boleophthalmus > Boleophthalmus pectinirostris. The sequence goes on along the minus strand of NW_026570971.1, from coordinate 14,488,269 downwards.
CAGGTTTGTGAAGGTGCTGTGTACAGTATGATTTTGTATATTTATGAAGAATTGGACAGAATTGGATCTTACAACTTAACATGAGGAGGGTTTGAATAGGCCTTGGGAGTAGGGCTGGGTATCATTAAGAAGTTGCCGATACTATACAAACCTCGATACATATCTCGATACAGTGCACTTTCAATTCTATACGATATATTTTAAATCAATTCGATACGGTTCAATAAAAAATAAAGGCTAAATCATGTCTATGATACTAAAAGTCTTTGTTAAACCACTTCTTGTGCAAAGTTCATAAGAAACATGCCCATTTTAATCCTCAAAACTGTGAAAATGTCAAATTGGTGTTGTATAAATGAGCTTTCTTCCTCTGAACAAACAATAAAACTGTAGCGCTGTGACTAAATAAATTAGTAAAATATACCAAAAACTAATCTTGGAGATATATCAATACAGCAACCCGTGATATCGATACAGTATCATCACATTAAATGATACAATATTTAGATATTTTTGCACACCCCTACTTGGGTGTAGTTTCTCCTGCGGTGTGTCATAGCTGCTCAAAGCGCAGTTTGCAGTGATACCCCCCCCTTGAAAAATCTATTTAGCAAATTTTTGTTAATTAGGCTACTTAATTACTTTACTCATAGTATATATAGTACAGAAATAGTAGCAGCATATAAAGAAATACCTGGGCAATGTACAGGAAAATTGCATGCAGGAAAAAACTGCATATTCACCTTTTGAGGTTTGACAGATGATCGGAATAGAGTTACAATAGTTCCAGTGGCACTGAAAACTCTCTCCGATGGTGTGCTTGCTGCACAGATGCACATGTATTTGCGGGTGACTTCGGAGAGGAGAGCAAGTCTACCTTGGTTGTCACGCCACCATGGGAGTGGGTCTGCACTGCAGTCGATAGGATCCTGCTCCAGATAGCGCGTGAGTTCGGTGTCAGCTCGAACTCTCTTGGGTATGGTTTCAAAGGTGGTTTAGCTTTTGAACAAGTGCCGCTGTCATCTCTGTAGCTCTCACTGTGACAGGTCAGGTCACGTTGGTCATGTGCGGTGGTGGTGGTGGCCCAACATGCGCCGCAGTGGGCCTCTTAGTACCGTGGTGATTCATTTTTGCTGTTATTGCGACAGCCCTACTTGGGAGAGATCATTAAAATATTCAAACATGCATGGATGACATTTAGAACCTTTTCAGACATGTTTTTGATGAGGGGACAATATTATAACATGGTAGAAAGTAAAAAAAAAAAAAAAGCATTATACTCAGTCTTTAAAAAACAAGTTTAAAGCCATCCTGTGGAACATTCCAGGATAGGAATAACATCGCCATGGAGACAAGCAGGTGGCTGACCTCACCAACTGAGGCCCATCCACACTAGTACCTATTTGAGTCGTTTTTGTTGCGGATGCAGTATTCGTTCACACTAACCCGATGGAAAATGGCTCCAGAGGCGGAACGATCTGGTGCCACCAGCTCCCACGAATTCATCTGAGTACGAATCTGATCCGGATCTGTGTGGACGCCTGAAAACATTGATACGCTGACGTAGGAGCTCTAGTTGCCGTCCTTATTGGACCATGTCACTGTGACTTGCGCCTTCCTGATTCTCTGGGCTTATGACATCGGCCATGTGATACTATTGTAGAAAACAGTTTAAACAAACCATAAACGGGAAACAGCGGAGCTAGAACTACTTGCACAGAACAGACTCACCATTAGCAGAACACCCCTCTGTCACAAAAAGAACACTCATATTCCACTGAGTCATGTCCTTTTTAAGTCCGACAGAAGCTGACCACATTAGTTTATGCAGTTTATGCCTTAGTTTATGCAAATGAGCCATGTGGTTTTAAGTTTTGTTTCTGTAAAGCAAACAGGTAAACAAATATGTGCAAAGGCAAGGCAAGTTTATTTGTATAGCACAATTCGTACACAAAGTAATTCAAAGTGCTTTACAGAATAAGAAATACATTAAAATCATAATAAAAACAAATAAAAACATAAATAATCATTAAATTAATAAGATTAAAATTAAAAAAGAGAGACATAAATTGGAGAGAAGAGTGCAGAATAAAAACCTTTCAGTTATATGTACAGTTAAACAGAAATGTTTTGAGTCCTGGATTTAAACAGCGTCACAGAAGAGTCTGTCTCACATGTTCAGGAAGACTGTTCCAGGTTTTAGCTGCATGAACCTGAAACGCTGACTCCCCTTGTTTAGTTCTGACTCTGGGCACCAGCAGGAGGCCGGTCCCTGAGCTCCTCAGAGTGCGAGATGGTTCATATGACACTAACATGTCACAGATGTACTTTGGTGCTCGGCCATGGAGAGACTTGTACACAAGCAGAGCTGCTTTAAAGTCTCTGAGACACAGGAAGCCAGTGCAGAGACCTGAGCACAGGACTTATGTGCTCGTACTTCCTAGTTCGAGTAAGGACGCGAGCTGCAGCGTTCTGGATGTTCTGCAGCATCTCACAGCTCATTTGGAGAGACCAGTGAGCAGACCATTACAGTAGTCTAATCTACTGGAGACAAACGCATGGATAAGTTTCTCCAAGTCTGCTTTAGACAGTAAACCTTTGATTTTTGCTATGTTTTTTAGATGGTAAAAGGCTGCAGATGTTATTGATTTGATGTGGCTGTTAAAGTTCAAGTCTGAGTCCATTATTACCCCAAAGCTGTGTGGACACTGAAGGCTTGTGGACAGAGAAATGACGTGTCTGGACGCAAATCATTTCTAATATGGTGGTAATACGGTGATTTGTTTCAGTGTAAATGTAACCTGAATAATAGCATAATGCAACTTTAAACTTTAAACTTGTCACTTTCTAAAACATGGAAGAACTTATGAGATAAAAATGTAGATTGGAAAACTGCATAAATGAGACATGTATTGTGTTGTGCCCTTTAGCTAATTCACACATCCACAAAACTGAACGTGTAAAACAAAAGAGAATCCTAGAACAGCGCTAACACCAGTATGCTAATAGGTCCGCATTGTTAACATGTAGATTTATGGATGACTGGTCTTTCTCACTTCTGACAGTGTTATTCTCTACTTCTGCGACGAGCACTGAGGGAGCACTAACCAAAATGTCTACCATATGATTTATACAGAAACACAGGCTCCTGCCCTCATCTCCAAGTGTGATTCTATACTGTGAAAAACAAACACACAGCATCTTTCACTAATCCCCATTGTACAGGCCTCTACTGATCAATAAAGTTCCACACAACATGTTTATCATTTTGTATAGACAAGTGAAAGCAGCTCTTTTATTAAATGATTTCCTATACATGCACGTGCACTAACTGGATCCAGCTGATGACCCGCTGTGTGTTTTGCAGGTCAAATATGGATTATGTCATTATAGACTCTTTAAAATCCTGTGTCATCAGAATGCTTCAAAGGCAACTGGGAGCAAAGTGAAGAAGACTTAATATATTTTCAGTGATGAATGTTTTTACGACATTATAACAAAAAATAAACAACCATTTTGAATTTCCAAGGCTTGATTTGCTTCTCTGTTAATGTTGAGAATGGAAAAATAAAAACACATCTAACCTCAAAATCTGATTTTAGCTTTACAAAAAGTATAATTTATGATGAAATGTGTAATATTAATATAAATGAACTTGCCAAGCAGTAGTGGGCTCATTTCTGTAAGGATTTGTTCAGTAAAACCTATAAATCTGGCATTTTGCTTGGTCAGAAATGCTTTGTTTTTATCATAATTTCTTGTTAAATGAACAAATAATGCAAAACATAATTATAAATCGGGCTGGGTATCATTAAGAAGTTGCCGATATGATACATACCTCGATACATGGACCACGATACGATACATATTTCAATAGAGTGAACTTTCAACTCAACACGGTATATTTCCATATCAATTTGATAGGGAAAGTCTAAATCATGACTGTGATACTAAAAGTATTTGTGAAACTAATTACTGTGCAACGTTCATAAAAAACACACTCATTTTAATAATCAAAACAGTGAAAATGTCAAATGTGTTGCATAAATGAGTTTCCTTCCTCTAAACAAGAAACAAAACTGTAGCTGCAACAAAATAATTTTGTAAAATATACCAAAAAATACTCTTGGTGATATATATCGATACAGCAGCCCACAATATTGATACTGTATCGCACATTAAACAATACGATATACTGATATTTCAATATTTTTGCACACCCTTAATTGGAAATGTTTTTAACCCAGGCTCTGACATGTATCTGAGTGGTTTTCATTTGCCAGACTTTACTTGACTTTTCATATTTTGTAATATTGGAGTTTATCGCAGTTTCCCCATTGAAATCACATTATGTTCCACTTCTCTTTTGCCTCCAGCTGCCTCCATTCCAGAATTTATAATGTTTTTTACTAAATTTGGAAAACATAAAAAGTCTCACCACATTATTGGAATTGTAATGAGGTGAGACAGCAAACCTTTTTACTCTCATATGCGGAGCAAGTTCTTGGTTTCACCTCCTTTGTGAAGTTGTGTGCTCCTCCTTTGTCTGCGGGAGTTTGTGAGGTTAGGCAGTATCTCCATCCAAACCATTATTCATGAGGAGCGTCAGAAGATCCCAGCGTGCAGACCTGACCTCTCTGTCTGGGCCTTGGTCACTGGAGGAGAGGGCAGAGGAGAGCGCTTCTGAGACTGGACTTTTCAGCCCTCAGCAGCATGAAAATATGTCCAAATCTGAGCAGAGCTGTATGCTTAGGTCAATGTCAATGAGCAACTTTTAAATGAACTTATTTTAAAGGTGAACTTTATAACTTTTTGGTTGGGAGTCCGGCACCTGCTTCTGCTTCTTTCTATGGATATGTCATTGCTCTGCCTAGAATGTTCTACAGTATGACATTAACAGCTCTACTTTGCATTTATTCAATTACAGGTGGATTTAAAGCTCAAATAGACTTAACTTTCTAGCTTTCTGACTGTCAGCGGAGTCACCTCGCCACAGATCTTACCTGTAACTTGGTCTGGTTTGGTCTCCATGAAGACAGAAAGGTTTAATGCCATACTGTGAAACACTTCGGACAAAGGATTAACATCTCCAGAAAAGCATTTGACGGACCCTCCACCTGAAAAGTTACACAATGCACATAATGAAAGGTATTGTCTAAAATGTGCGAGAGATCAGACCACATCCACAGGTTTAGACTGCTTAAAATGTTTTTATTAATACCAAATAAAATATCCAGCACAAATTATGTATGATAGGCATACGTTAATCATTTACTTTACACTCATATTTACTTTGCGGGACTATAGTTTATGTTCTGCATCAGATCCTGCAGGACTCTACTGTAGATTTTGATTGTAACTGGTAACAACTCTAATGCTGTTTTATTCTTAGATACAGATCATTGGACAGGACAGTTACTAATCAGAAAGCAGAATGCGCCTGACATGAGTCTCTCATTTGGGTTGCCAGTTTGAATGTTGAAATCCAGTGAGTTTAACCTCAAAAACAGAATCTGAATCCTGACTACATAAACCACAGCCCCTCCAGCCAATTATTAATCATTTCCTCTTAAGTATATGCTGTCCATTTACTAGAAGGAGGAAAACTTGTATGTGACCTTTATCTGACACTTAAGGCTCTAAATACCCAGTTACAATTGTGATTGTAGCACCTAAAAATGTAAGAGCGTGGACTACATACATGTTTTTTTAAAGGTACACTATGTAACTTTTGTGGTACAAGTCCAGCACCTGGTTGTGTGCATGGAGATCTTCCAGTGGCTCTGGGCTGATTGAGCACGCGCGCAGTAGTGCTCTTTTCTCCTGCGAGCACACGCCAAAGCACGCGAGGGCACGTATGGAGCGCAGTCTTCTATATCACGTGACCGGTTTGACAAATTAGAGTGAGAGGAGCTAGAGCAGAGCAGAGCTGAGAAAAGAGCTGAGAAAAAGTTTATCATCTAAAAATAGGTAAAAATCGCCACAAAGTCTGACATTTTTGAAAGGTGTAGGTGCCCTGTCAGCGGAACACGAGCAGTTTGTGATTACATTGTGCTCTGTGAGAAAAATCCTTTCTCAGCCCAGGGAATTTTTTCACTGAAGTACCAATGAGTGTCACTACATCAACTGGAGGCAGCTACAAGCAACAATACAGTTCTTTTAATAGATCCATGATGGAGACACTAGACAGTAAAGCATTAAACTAGGTTATTATGCAATTATATGTGCTTTTTACAATAAAACAATAACTTGAAAGATATGCATTGTACCGTAATCAGGTGAAAAATTCCAGGCAAAGCTACACAAACAAATTACACAGTGCGCCTTTAAATTTTCTTTCTTTTTTCTTTCTTTCTTTCTTCTTCTTTTTTTTTATTTTTTTATCAGCCTTAATAAACTGCCTCAAAGTTGCCAAACCAAATATCCTGACCGACCAAGTATATAAGCTTTTCCTATACATATATGTTCAGTCTGAGCCAGGGTTTTATCTCCCACAGTCCCGATGGGCATGATTGACAGGTGTATTATTAGGCAAACAGAGAAGTGCATTGTGTGTTTGTGTCAAAACAAATATGGCGGTATATAAGTAAAAAAATAAACCCACAAACAAAGCCAAGGGTATAGGTGTCAATGAGCACCAGTAATCATGGTCAGCACCACCATCATGACGAACCAACCAAAAATAGTTGCTTAAAGGTGCGCAATGTGTCTATCACTTGCTTGTTTCTATGGATACGTCATTGCTCTGCCTGGAATGTCCCACAGTATGATGTTTAACAGATCTACCTTGCATTTTTGGTGGTTTTAGAGCTCAAAAATACCTAAAAAGCTTGTTTGGTCTCCATGAAGATAGAATGGTTCTGTGAAATATTCCAGATGAAGCAACAACATCACCATGCAGAAAAGTATTTGCTGGAACCGGCATCAGAAAAGCGACAAAACGCACCTTTAAGTTCAACATTTTGCTTTCTGTCCTTGAATAAGAGAAAAATTGTTAAGAAAGCCAGAAAAGAAAACCAAGGTCGGTCAAAAAAAGGTCAAAGAGAAATCAAAATTACAACGTTTTAGACCAGTACAAACAAACTCCATTATCCACAATCTTGTTTTGAAGTATTGAATTTCTAACAAGGACCATCATAGTGAAATAGTTTGCTCTCTCCTCCTAAAAGTGTTTATTCAAGAAGGTTACCAAGAAGGTTGCTGGTGTCATCACTCTGCATACTTCCGGTTCCTACCCAAACACATGAATGTTGCAAAGTTTTATCTGTAACTAATTACAGAATCATGTAAATTACCCGGTTTTCACGCATCCCATTAGCAAATACTCTCTTTTACTTTTGAGCTTTCCTGATCCTAACGACCTCTATTAAAACGTTAATTATCTTCACAGCATCAAACTACTTCAACAAAACAAATTATTCATTAGCAGCGCGTGAATGCTGTTTTATGACTTCTTTTGATACAGGCAATGTTCTTTTTGTGAAGGTAATGTACAAGGCTTGCATTAATGTAATCTCTTTAAAGTAATAACATTTATACAAAGCGCACAGCTGGTTATTCAGACTCAGGTGAAGGCTATTGACTCAAAACTAATTAGCTTTTTACTGCTGGCGGTGCAGTAGACTTGTATATTTTTCTGTTTGCTGCAGTTCCTCGAATGGAAAACATGGTCCACAGAGACTGCAGTATGATCAGTGTTGTGGTCATGACCTTTGCAGCTCAGGGCCTGTATGTGGATCTGAACACACTTTGTCTTGCCCCTGTGCTGTTATCGTGTATAAGCAGCTCTTGAGGTCAAAGTAATTCAGTTGTGTACGGTCTGTGTCTAATTAAAAAGAGTGTTAGTGTCCAAGAATCTGGTTAGCATGCTGGTTGGTGTGACAAAAACAAAGACCGTGACAAAACTCCACTTTGGTCACTGAAAGTTGTGAAACAAGATTATAAACTCATCTCTCTGAATAGTTAGGATGATCAGAATGCATAAAGGCTGCCACGCACTACAGGATTTTTTGGTCTTTTTTTGTCTGGACCACAGACAAGACGAGAATCTTATGAGATTTTAAATCTCCAATCGCAAAGACTGCAGCGGACCACAGGAGACAAAGCTTTGAGCGTGATCGCGTCTGCTGTTTCCTGACTACAGTAAAATGAGTCACTTTGAGACTCTTAAGTGTTCAAAAGATCAGAGCAGTGCACTTCTAGTTTAGATACAAGTCATAACTGTGGTATTATTATTTGTGAAATGTGGTGCAATACTTCAACTACATTTTGAATGCACATAAAATAAAATGCAATAAAGTACACAGGAAGAAGAGTCTCGACACTAATCTACCGCTCTTCCTGGACACACGTGAGGAACTACTCTCATATTTTTACTTTTAAAGAATGCTTCAAACTGGATTCATAGCGATGCTGCAGTTTAACTTTACAACTTTACGAGATTTGAGTAATAATTATTTTTGCTATACTGAGTTTGTATGTTGTGCTTGTGTGTCCATAACTCTGTTTCCCCTTGACGCTCTGTTTTATTGGCTGTTACCATATACGATATGAAAGAGCAGCTCAGAATTGCACTGATACCCGCACACGTGAGAAGTGTGACGGCTTCAAAATCACATACAAAGACAAAAAGTTGGGTCACACCTCCCCGAACTTGGAGAGAAGCAACTCGCAGATTCTTCTGTAGTGTATGACGGCCTTAAGGTAAGTGAGGAACTAGACCACTGAAAACCCTTTCAATTGAACTACTTTTATTTTTCAAGTTTTTTAAGATCATAAAAATTAGCTATTGTGCCTTTAATAGACACATATTATGCATTGTTTGCATTGTTATTGGTCATTAAAACACTCTGTGAGCACCTTTGCTTTGGCATTTCATATTGTACAACTTAAATGAATGCCTGTGTGTATGAAAGCAGAGCATGTTCCATCAGATGGGCTCCCTATACTGGGATTTAATGTTGGCTATATACAGTCCCTGACAAAAGTCCTGTCGCTTATCCATTTTGTAGAAACAAAAGCTTATAACTTGACTTTAAATTAATCGATTGGTTTTAGAAATGTCTCATATGAAGCTAAAACCCTCCCAAATTATGCTCAATATACAAAAAAAAAATTAGCTTCACTGAAAAAAGATTGATCATTTAATGAACACAGAAAGGTCAGATTTTGGCAAGACAAAAGTTTTGTCGCCTACAGAAAATTGAACAAATAAATTACTTCAAATACAAAAATATGTTGCATAACGTCAGTGAATTAAGTAGTGGTGCTGTGAGATCCATATTTAATATCTTGTATGACTTCCATGAGCTTGAAGGACGCATCCATGCGGTTCAACAATGATTCATACAATTTGTTGATGAAGTCATCAGGAATAGCAAAGAAAGTGTCTTACATGCCTCCCAGAGTTCATCAAGATTCTTTGGTTTTGCCTTCCATGCTTCCTCTTTCATTCTACCCCAGACATGTTCAATGATGTTCATGTCTGGTGACTGGGCTGGCCAGTCCTGGAGCACCTTGATCTTCTTCACCTTGAGAAACTTTGATGTAGAGATAGAAGTATGCGATGGAGCACCATCCTGCTGCAAAATTTGACCCCTTTTATGGTTGGGAATGTAAGAGGAGCTAATACGTCTTGATATTTTAGGCTATTGATATTGCCTTCCACCCTGCACATGTCTCGCACACCCCTATAATGGATGTAACCCCAGACCGTGATTTTTCCGCCACCAAACTTAACTGTTTTCTGGGTGAATCTTGGATCCATGCGGGCTCCAGTAGGTCTCCTGCAATATTTGCGGTGGCTGTGATGTAATTCAACTGAGGATTCATCTGAGAAATCCACCTTCTGCCACTTTTCCAGTGTCCGTCCTTTTATCAGGCTGTGGGCCTTGGCAAATGCCACACGGTTTTTTAATTGCCTTTTGTTTAGTGCTGGTTTCTGTGCACTGATTCGACCATGGAGGCCATTTCGAGACAGAATTCTACAAACTGTTGTGGTTGACACAGGGACTTGAGGTGACCAGGGCCTGGTGGAGTCTGCTGCAGTGGAAAAGGGGCCGTGGATTTTCGAAATCAACAAACGGTCCTCCCGAGCAGTTGTCTTGTGGGGTCTGACGGACCTGGGCTTGTCAAAAACATCTCCAGTCATTTCAGATCTTTTTCTTATTCTTTGTACTTGACGCTGAGACACATTGAAGGTGTCAGCCACCTCAGCAGTGGATCTGGTCTTCAGCCTCTTGATAATTAATGCTTTGGTCTCAGGGTGGATCTTAGGCATGTTGTCAGAGGTCAAGTTGCAGTTGATGTGAAGGTCTGGTGTGCTGGGTTCTTTTTATACACACCCACTAACTGATTGATCAGTAACTGATCACAGGTGAGGCTGTAATCTAGGATTGGGTGCATCATATGACAAGGCGACAAGACTTTTGTCTTGCCAAAATCTGACCTTTCTGTGTTCATTAAATGATCAATCTTTTTTCAGTGAAGCAAATTTTTTTTTTGTATATTGAGCATAATTTGGGAGGGTTTTAGCTTTCATATGAGACATTTCTAAAACCAATCGATTAATTTAAAGTCAAGTTATAAGCTTTTGTTTCTACAAAATGGATAAGCGACAAGACTTTTGTCAGGGACTGTATATATATTTAAAAAAAATAGACATTGAAGCAACATGTTCCAGACATGCTTACAAGCACACAGTCTAAAAATGCTCAGAACAACAAGTCTGGTGATGATTTATGGACTTAAAAGTCATATTTTTCCCTCTGACACCAGAATCCGTCAAAACTTGAAACAGAGAGATTTTGGTAGCTCAAAGCAAGCCAACCATGCAAACAGGATTAATGAAAGAAGTGTAAATGAAACAAAATTCAACTCCAAGTGAGTTTTTGATGAGGGAACAACATTATAACATTATTAAAAGCTCAAAAAAGTTCACGGATATTGTCTCCTATAACTCAAATTGATGAAATGTATGTGTAATTTTTTTTTAAGTATATCAGCTTTTCTTCCGCAGTTCTATCTTTTGAAAACTTACCTGACATTGAACCAGTTCATTCCTGTACGATCACAGGTTACAGATGTGAAAGGAGGAATGCCCCTTCATCTCAGTTGATGCTCACACTGACATTTCCATTTCTTCAACTCCTGTCTTAGTCTGCCATTTATATTTCTTATATTTCTTTCCAATCCAATTACCTTCACTTGAAATGTACTTTTATGAAGGACAAGGATGATTCCAGGGGATAAAAATAAATAATAAAATAAGAATAGAGTGATTAATTATGCAAAAGGGCTCATTACCAGGAGTCTCTGGGGAAGGCTGTCAGAGCACACAGAGGAAATGCACACTTTACATGTAGTACAGTCTGACCTAAAATACAACGATTGATGAGATTCCCACCAACACAACCAACACTCAGAGGTGTAGATCAAAGTTGTGGAATGACAAGCACTGGTCAGGCTTAAAATAAAATAACTGTACTTTCCATTTTATTTTTAATATTCAGCGATATAATGACTTAAATTTGAGGTGTGAAATATCAATACATGTAAATTCAGGGCAGGCATGATGAACATATGCATCTCATGGCATGTTTGCGGTTAATTAGTTCACCGTTTTCCGCAGCTAATCATGTGTCTGAAGTGGAGGAGCGTGTCTGTAGCATGATTACATCAATGCACGGGAAGAGGTTTCAGATCAATAAGGGACACATATAAGGGTCACTTCATAATTGTAAAATAAAGATTCATACTATTTTGATAATTGGAATGACCATTTTGAAGTATAGGCATCCTTGTTTTTTTCTGTACTCTTCTCTTTAAGTGTTAATTTGATGATGATTTTATTTTTTTTCTTATTCTACAAAGCACTTTGAATTACTTTGTGTACAAATTGTGCTATATGTATAACCTTGACTTACATTGCCTTATTTAGATTTCTTTATGTAAGTGAAATAATCATGGTTTAATGATTAATGCAAACGCGTGTGTTTTTAAAGTGTAGTTATGTAGGTGTTGTGTCAGTTTGTCAATGTGTATAGAGGTTTAATAAAGATGCACTGTGTAACTTTTCTGTTAGATGGTACGCCACAAGTGAAAACCATGTTATTGGCTTGGCTTGGGACATAAGCAGATGATGGTATGAGCAGAGTTACTGGTCAGTTCTGCAGAAAGACAACCCTGATCACTGTATGGATGTATGTTTTTATAATGCTGAACACATAACTGAATACATTTTGCTTGTTAATCTTCGTGGAGATCTAACTAGGTCAAGTTACAGGTCAGATCTGTGCAGAGGCAAACCCATCCACAGTCACAATGCTTGTATTTTGAGGTATTTTTGAGCTATAAAACCACCTTTAATTGAATAAATGTAAGGTAGAGCTGTTAAATGTCATACTGTGGAACACTCCAGGCAGAACAATGACATATCCAGAGAAACAAGTAGGAGATAGATAGCCTGATTCATCAGCTGGTTTCACTTTGTGGAAACCGTCTGCCCTCGCAGCATTAGGATTCGTTCGCACGACAGTAGGCGGGTACATTAGGGGCACTGCAGCCAAGTGGTTAAAAGCTGTTTTTATCAGCTTCGGAACATCACTAAACTCAAACCAATTTTATCAAATGCTTATCTTGAAATGATTGTTCACTGTTTTATTTCATCTCGTTTAGATTATTGTAATTCTCTTTTTACTTGTTTTAATGCTTCTACATTTAAGTGGCTCTAACTTGTACAAAATGCGGCTGCAAGGTTTTTAATAGGAGCAAACAGGCGAAATCAAGTTACACCTGTTTTGTCTTTATTGCACTGGCTTCCTGTTAAGTTCTGTGTTGATTTTAAAACTTTGGTTTTAATTTACAGAGCTTTAAATGGACAGGTGCCCCAGTACATCAGGGACTTACTGTGCCCCTACACCTCAGGCCGCACCCTCCGGTCCTCTGGTCAGGGCCTCTTGATGGTCCCAAAGACCCGATTTAAAACTCGGGCTGACGTGTGCTTTCAGGCTGTGGCTCCCAAATTATGGAATGCCCTGCCCCTAGCCCTACATGAGGCAGACTCTATAGACTCTTTTAAAAAGCAGCTCAAGATACTGCTCTTTAGATAGGCTTTTAGTTGACTGTGTCTGTAATTCCTCTGTTCTTGTTTATGTTGTTTTTATGTTGTTTTGCTCTGTAAAGCACTTTGTGATTTTTTTTTTATCTGTGAAAGGTGCTATATAAATAAAGATTTATTTACTTACTTACTTACTTATTTAACCAATCATTGCTGTTTGGTCGTGATGTATGTAATGTGCCAAATCCCGTAGGAAGAAGGGCAATGACATCTTTCCCATAAAATACACCAAATATATAAAAATTCACCAAATATTCTCTTTGTGCAAATTGAGCAGAGGCACTAGGTGGCACTTAGACAGACCCCCCCACTAAAAAGTAACACAGTGCATCTTTAAGGGCATGCTGTAGGACATTTAAAGCAATAACATCTCCATGGAAACAAGCAGGTGGCACACTCCCCAACAGAAAAGTTATATACTGTAAATACTGTATATAAATGGGCACAACTTTGGAGATAAATGAATGACTAGTGCATGGGGGCGTCTTGAAGAGTCAGTGACGTACATGAAGAGAGTGGGGTAAAGTGAAATTTCTTCTTCGTGTGGTTTTGAGGAGAGCAGAGGCTGAATCCACGACTGATTGCGTTCATCATGATGGGCGACATATTGAGAGTCTAATTCATGAAAACTGTCAGAGAGTCCCACTTCAGTCTGTGCTCACTAAACATCTGAGGAGAGCTTTCACCTTTCAGAGGAAAAGAGGCACCCAACATTGCTGACATTTTTGAAGTTCGAATTTTTGGAATTGCAAAAGCTACACAAACATCCGGCAAAATTAAAATCAGGGTTTTATTAAAACTTTGGCATTTCTGAAAGTTTGTACTATTTATCTTTCATAAAAGGGGTTAAATTTGACTCAACAGGAAAAATGAAAAAAGTTAATGAAACAGCGTGACCTCAGAGGGAAGAAAAATACCAAATAGAGTGTGAGTGACTAAAGGCAAAATAGCAAAATAGTGAAATAAACAAGGAGGACTGTATTTACCAGATCTTCCATTATCTAGATTGTTTCCACCGCAGCAGGAGAACCATCACACCCTTTGCCTTTCCATCTCAACTTTTATGGACATGTTTTATTATAAATCCAAAATTCTCTCTGTCTGAAGTTTAACTTTTTAGTGAACTATTCTGATGATTTGTTGGTTTATAGTATCAGTTTTCAATCCTGTTAACATATATATAGGGTATTCTGGGCTGAAAGTGCAGGAGCAAATTGTAGTCATTTAGTATGTGTCAGCTCAGTGACATGATATTAGCTTGCGGGCGATAACAGTTCACTGTGAAAAACCCTGGATTTAGTGTACTATACATCGTCACTTACCAAGGAAGAAGTTTTCATGATGTGATTAAAGCTGCCTTACCCAATTTTCAAACAGCAAAGCAGCGGAGTAGGTATTGGCATTAGGAGAATTATTGTGTTATAGGTAAAAATCTGGACTTCTCCACCACTAAATGTAGATTTGAATTTAAATTAAATGTGAAAAACATCTTGAAAAGGGAATTAAAGCTACTAGAATACATAATATATGTACACATGTACACATTTTGGGCACAGATTTTGAAAAGCGATTTTCAGAAGTGAACAACACATGAATCGTCAAGACTGCAATGTGTAAAATAGACCTAAGATCTGTTGTGAAGGCAAGGCAAGTTTATTTGTATAGCACAATTCGTACACAAATTTAAATTGCTTTACAGAATAAGAAATACATTAAATTCACAATCAAAACAAAACAAAACATAAATAATCATAAAATTAAAGAGAGGAAGACATTAAATTAAAGAGAAGAATCCGGAATGAGAACCTTTCAGGCGTATGCAGCTAGACAGAACGGTATTGAAACTGGATTTAAACAGAGTCAAAGTAGAGGCCGGTCTCACATCTTCAGGAAGACTGATCCCGGTTTTAGCTGCATGAATCTGAAACGCTGACTCCCTGTGTTTAGTCCTGACTCTGGGCACCAGCAGGAGGCCGGTCCCTGAGCTCCTTAGAGTGCGAGATGGTCCAATTGGCACTAACATGTCACAGATGTACTTTGGTGCTCGGCCATGGAGAGATATGTAAACAAGCAGAGCTGCTTTAAAGTCTTTGAGCCACAGGAGCCAGAGCAGAGACCTGAGGACAGGACTTATGTGCTTGTACTTCCTAGTTCAAGTCAGGACCCGAGCTGCAGCGTTCTGGATGTACTGCAGCTGTCTCAGAGCTCGTTTGGAGAGGCCAGTGAGCAGACCATTACAGTATCTAACCCACTGGAGACAAACACATAGATAAGTCTCTCCATGCCTGCCTTAGACAGTATACCTTTGACTTTGGCTGTGTTTTAGATGGTAAAAGGCTGCACATGTTATTGATTTGATGTGGCTGTTAAAGAGCCTATTATTACCTTTAGATTTCTGGCCTGATTTAAAGGTTTTAGAGAGAGAGATTGGAAGTGACTCCTGACACTGTCTCTTTGCTTCTGTGAGCCAAATACTATGACTTCAGTCTTGTCTGTTTAGCTGA
Organism: Boleophthalmus pectinirostris; assembly: GCF_026225935.1. NCBI lineage: Eukaryota > Metazoa > Chordata > Actinopteri > Gobiiformes > Gobiidae > Boleophthalmus > Boleophthalmus pectinirostris. The sequence goes on along the minus strand of NW_026570971.1, from coordinate 14,472,648 downwards.
AGAAAGTTTTTTTTTTTTTTTGCATCCACACACTGATGTGTTGGATGCAGTGGCAGAGTGAATCCACTGGTCCATTGTCCCCTGCTGCAGTGAGACATAGATCTGAGTGTCATCTGCATAGTTATGGTAGGACACATAATTGCTGCGTATTAACTGAATAATCTGAGGCACTCTGTTGTATGAAAATATTATTACAACATGGATAGGCCTAAGATAAGACACAAAATTATCTACTTTTACAATATGTGGGCAAAAAAAGTGAAAGTAACAATATGCAAGAAGTCAGGTAACACACTTTTAATAGAGGATCATGCCAGTCCTGAACTTTTTTCACTGAGATGTTATACAAGAACTGATTGTGTTACGTAAAATGAACCTCGGCAGCAAAATGCTAAGAACACTTCCTGATCCAAGCAGCACACTCAGCACCTGCGGCATGTTAAGAGGTTATGTGTTAGTTAGTATATCATGGGTAAAACATCCTGGTTGTCACTCATGTCACGCGTATGTAAGTTGATTCATTAGTCTATTGTAGCTACATTCTTAGTATTGATTTTCCTGTTCAAGGACAAACCATGATGAAAAAGAAATGAACAAGGGGCTGCTAAACCATGCCTGTCACTGTATTTCTACATGTTTTATATACAGCATGCATGCAGTATTCCCAACAGAGTCACCTAAGTCCAGTTTTCCTCTGGTTGGGTGCACATGTGATGGAGTGGCCCGGTATTTCTCGAGAAGCCATTTGTCAACACGTAGTACATCTCACTGGGGTACACATGCATATACCCCCAATGACGGGCCTGGTTTCACAGCCCACTGAGCGTCACTGTGTCAAGCTGTGATTAAAAGAAAACAGCTTGTGGACATGTGCTACGCTCTGACCGACGCGTGTGGAGCCGGCTCATGTGGCTTCTACAGGGACACATCCAAGACAAAAGACAGTTTACAATCAGATGCACGGCAAAACTGAGTCATGAAGGGTCCTATTGGCTCTATTCATGCTTACGTCACAAAACAGGAAGACATTTGGAAAGATGTGATTACAACTTGCAAAGATGTGATTACAACTTCCCAGGCCTAGGCCAGGTTTTCTTCATCTCCATGTCATTGTAGCATTCCATTATGTTCGGCTAATCAACAAGAACAACTACACCTCAGTTTTCATCATTTCCCACTGACACACAACTCCGAGCGCTCTGGATACAAGCGATTAGAAGAGATGAGGGCACCAAATTGAAGCTGTTTGCTGTCTTCATTTTACCGCTGATCACATTTACTTCAATGGGTTTTATCACATTCCATTGAGGTTCATTTTGTCTACTGATAATTTATGTTATTAGGTTCTTTTTTCAGACCAAGAGTTTGTTTTCATACCTGACAGTTTCGACTGCTCACTAGCGCTCTTCCTCAGAGTGGTCACATGATGTTGCTGTGATGTGATTGCTAAGCTGATTTAAACAGGTTTTGGCGCGGTCTTCCTACCGGTGGAAGTATGATGACAGCGCCATCTGCAGTCTGGCTTCCCCCAGACAGTATCCCAGGTGTTGGAGAGTAAAAAAGCCCCCTCGTCCGGGTTTATAGTCCCATGGGCATGTTTCCGTACTTCGATTAAATCCAGCGACAGTGTTTGTCTTCCTCTGTCACAATGATATTTGCTCCTTCCCAGTCCATAATATGGTTCTCTCTTTTAGAGTGATCAGAGATGTCCGATTTGAATTATCCCTGTTCTGCTTTGTGTTCTGTTGCCCTTTGCAGTTTCCTTTTCGCATTCTGTTTTATGTTCGTTTTTTCGTGTGTTGAATGCCGTTTCTGTTTCCCCAATGTATGTTTTATTGCAGGACATGCCGGGTATTTCATATATGACATTACATTTATGCTCTGGTTCTATTTTGTGGGTTTTATCACAGTCGGTTTTAATAGATCCATGTTAGGCGAGCCCATTGTCGATAACTACACTGGAAGTTGTAATCGTATCTTTCCCAACGTCTTCCTAGTTTGTGACGTAAACGTGAATAGAGCCTATTGCAAGTCTAAAATTATAAACAATGGCAATTTTGTGTTATTTATGAGACAAAATAGTACTAGACTTTTCATGGTGAACAGATGAAAATGTATGCTGTCATTGGTTTCTCTCAGTATTTTTTATTCACAAAGATGTCAGTCTGACTCACGTCTTTGTAAACTACTGGAGAAGTGTGTATTCTGGATGGGTGTTTTGAATTCTTAATTGCTATGATCATTCTGAATTGCATTTTTCATCATTCTGAAACGCATGGATAGATTTTGAGTCAGTGTCAAATAGCTTATGTGACATTTATTTTGCATGTCAATGGTCCAAAATAGACTCTTGTGAGCCATGTTATGTTATTACCCCATCAAAAAATTATTATATATATTATTATAACAGATCAGAAAATAGCATACTATTTTAATTATGTCTTGGAAATTGTTAAGTGTTTGCGTCTGCTCTGTTACAGAAAGAAATCGGTTCAATATTGACTCCAAATGCAATTGTCAGCAGAAATGGAAGTTGTAGCAAAGTTATAGCTGCCAAATACTTCAGGTTTGTTTGAGGCTGGTGTAGGAGCAGATCAGGTCCATGGAGAACAGTGTGGTTTGGAAACATTTACTGCAGTGGCAAATAAAGTGACAATAAAGCAAACCAATAAAGCAAAATAAAGGAAACTCACCCACAAGAGGAAACAACAGGCTAATGGAGAGAATGGATTTACATTTAACTTTACAATATTCAATACTCAGATAGGATGTATAAAAATGCAGCTAAAAGTGAAACAACAATAGCCACAAAAACAAAGTCAATTTTGTCTAATATTGAACCTTTAAAATGGCTAAAAGCAAAAAAAAATAAAAAAAAAGGATGTAACAGATGGAACAGATAATTTTGTGCTTTGGAGATATAAGCCGACTAAAAATAAATGATTATTCAATCACGTGTGAATAAAACAAAAACACAATTCCAGGTCTGTTTTTGATGAGGTAACAACATTCTGGCGTGGGTTAGGAAGAATCTATTCTGCGTAGTCTAAGACCTTTAAGTGAAAGACAGAACAATCATGGGAACAGGAGAAGATTCTCACATCTCAAGATAAAACTTATTTTCATGTGAGCACTCAAAGGTTTTTGAGCAGACAGTGTGAACAGTATTATCAAAGTCTTTTATGATTTTTGTTTTCCATTAAACCCTGCTCCTCCTCTTCTTGCACGTCTTGTGTATTTCTCAGAACACATTTGCATCACACATATTGCACTTGCCTCTGTGTATGGGGGTGTTTGTGGAGCCTGTCGCTGGCAGCAGTGCCATCACCATCATGCTGACACAGCCGGGCCCCGCTCCGCACGCCGGGGTAATGGGGGTGTCACCCCCCCAGCGGCGCACACACACATATACATACATACACACACTTACACACAGACATGCACATGCATTCATACTCTATTATGAGCTGTTCCAGCACACTCTTCTTCATCACAGGTGCCTGATAGCATTTAGCAGAGACCATGACTTATATGCACAGGCCTATAGTGCAGCAGACACACTCAGGGAAACAAGTACAAACAGAAGCTCTGCACGGATCTTATGTAAATGACTGCATAATTCAGCCCGCAAGATACAAGCACGTTCATTTACTGTTACCATAAACATGAGAGTGTTCCATACATGGAAGACTCAGCCAGATGTCCTGAATGATTCCATACATGTCCTTTAAGTGCTGCTTAATGGCACAGGCAAACCGCACAGTGAGGGTGTGGCTCATCACACCTGAGCCGGAGCCGTTTTTGTGGTTATCATTATAGAGACTCATCAGGTCTGACATGTGCTTTAGAATGGTATTATTAAAATAAAGTCATTCCCTACTATGACAAATAATCATAATAATCATAAATAATAAGGAATCTTTGTGCCTCCATCTCTCCTTCAGAGCACTGTCTCCTTCAGAGGACTATATCTCCTTCAGTGCACCCTATCTCCAGCACCTGTCTCCTTCAGAGCACCCGTCTCCTTCACCCATCTGGCTTCAGAGCACCCTGTGTCTTCAGCATCTGACACCTTCAGAGCACCCTGTCTCCTTCAGAGCACCCTGTCTCTTTCAGAGCACCCTCACTCTCTACCTCTTATGAATTCATACCTTCTGTACATTTGGGATTTACCTAAAAGCACCTGACAGTGATTTCCTTTCTTCCCATTTTCCTTGCATTCTCCACATAAATGGTTCGGTGATGTTCTGTCAGCGTCGGCTATAAACTTTTCCACACACCTGCACCTGTCATACAAGTCTATTTTATTTTATCTACAATCTCGCGCCCCTTCCCTCTTCACTTGTTGTAGAAAATATAACCTAAATCTAAATCTGTGAGCTCCCTTCAGTGGCCTCTGTAATTTCCAGTAGTTGGTGACATCCATTTACCTCCAAACTCCGCCCCTCCTCCTCCCTCACTCTTTTCTTTAGTCCTCCAGGTGCTGCTCCGTTTAGCAGTTCTATTTGCAATGTCAGTGGGCAGAGTTTGGTGTTAAGCCCTACTTTAATTTCACTACAAAAGCATAGTGGCAGAACAAGATATGACCAGATGTTTTTCTTAGTTTCAGTTGTCAGACACTTTTATCTTAAGTTGCTTCTGAGTTTTTAACAAAGAGACTTGGGCAAGAAACTGACACCATCTCATTTTGTCATTTTCACCCTGCAGCGGCCAATCTGAAGATGTCAAGATACTGTATTTCTAAATCAAAAAGAAAGTTTGGACTGCCATACTGGGTTGATTTAAAGTCTTGAAAGTGAGCTGCATTACAGAGCTGTTTGAAGTCCTCTTACTGTTTTTGTGTGTGGGAACAATTCAGATCCTGATATGAATCATCCTGTCAATCCTGCCAATCAGTGTGGGCTTTTGGACACAAGTATACTGGACGCAGGGAGATACAAGATACCAGAATCCTACAGGGCGATGAAGAAGCTCAGAAGTGAATGAGAGAGAGCTGATATGTGCATACACTTTGACAACTATTGAGACTTTGCAGCTGATGGCGTCAACATTCTCTGAGAGTGTGATGCTAACTGTAGGCATGCTCTGTCTGAGGCTTTATTAGACTTTAATCTGAGCTTTGTTTTAACACAATCTGACCATCTGACTACAACAGGTGAGCCGATTTTCTGTTAAAAGTCCCTCTGAGATAACATTACAGTCACAGCACGAATCAGCAGTTTTTCAGTTCGTCAGTCTCACGTTTTTGTTGCAAATCAAACTCGTATTGATCCTGAAAATGTGCTGTTTAAATCCATTTTGTATTTTTTTCTTGAGTTTTCAGACGATCTATAAAGGTTTTTGCCTGCATTCGCTGATGTGTGCACTCTGTCACCATGGTAACTGATGAATGATACCATACACATTAGGGGTGTATCCAGTATCTGATATCCAAGTCTCACATAACTATATCGTAACGGTATGAACCTTACAGTACAATTTTTATTGTGATATGGTGGAGAGGCTCACGATTAAGGATGTAACGATGTCCAAATCTCTCTGTATGATTATTTCATGATATACATCTCACGGTATGATATTTATTGCGATATTTTGTTAATATGCTTCCTTTTTCCTCTTAAAATGCCTTGACAAGACTTAATCCAAAGAATTAAGACTTAAAAATGCTTAGAACTGTTATTTCTTCTTGTATTCTGCACTGAAATTGAGTGAAGGATCATGGTTTATGTAGTTCCCTCTGTCTTTTTGAGCTATTGCTGCACCATAACTATTCATATAAGGAAATTAATTTGTAATTCGATATATTGTGATGGTCAATGATATTATTGTGAGAACTTTGAAGACACAATATCACGATATTTTGGTTATTGTTACATACACATACATGTAGAACACCCACAGCACGATGTCACTGCAAAGTATGAATATCTCAAAGTATGAAATCGCGCCTTCTTTTTATTTATTTATTGTTCTTTTGTTGTTGTTGTGTGTGTGTGTTTTGTATGTTTGTTAGACTTATATTTTGTTATGTCTTAGGTTTATTTTGTCATTAATGTGCTACGTGTATGTATAAATGTATAAACAAGATTTGGCCCATTAATTTATAAAACAAAGCACCCCAATACCAGCTTAACTTTTGAACAGCTTTCCACCAGTCTGTTTGGATCGAGCTGATCTATAGAGTAACTCCCATACTAATGTTGGTTGTTAATCATTCTCTGAAAGTGTTCCTCTTAATGCGCAGTTGTTTACATGTTAACATATGTCGATGGGAGATGGTTCTCCCCCAGCTCTACGTTTTATAAGTTGTGTTTTGGTCTCTGATTCAGATCCTGCCTGAGGTAACGTTGTGTTTAACCCCAGCCTCTGAAACAGATCGGAGTCAATAACAGTGCAGACTGACCTGGCTTTGAGTAATTCTAATAGATTTGGCTGATTGAACTGGGGAGTATGTGCAGAAGTGCAATTCTACAGAGGCGGTGAAGTCAGCTGAGAAAAACCAGTGGCAGAATGCAAAGTATGCAATAAAAACAGATGGAGCATACACAGTGTATCAGCTACCATTGAATTTAAAAGGTAAATAGACTGTGAGATATATAGAAATAGCCTGCAGCCTTTCTCTGTGCGGATGCTGTTGATGTGAAAGTGGATAGGTATGTTCAGTGACACCGAACCTGACCAGGTACGACTCATCTCTTTTCCTCTTTTGTGAAGTTAAGTCTGAAATCTTGTGCCAAACCCTCTGCTCCATCAAAAGAACCACTAAATAGTGTAATCAGAAGGGAGAGATCTTATCAGGCTCTCTCTGAATGACACAGGGATATTTGAGAATACATGTCTTACCCATTAGAATGACTCTGCAGGTTGTTTGACACCAGACAAAGTAGAAAGAGGTGACAATGGGCTGTGAGTGTGTGCGAGGAGGTGAGTTCAGGTGCGCGCCACAAACAGGAAATGAACAGCGCTCCATCAGTGGAAGGTCTGGTGAAGAGGGACCAGGGATTATTGGACTGTGACATCATCTTTTTATCAACATTATGGACAAATGTAGTTTAAGTTTCTGAATATGAAACACACAGAGAATGAGAGTGATTATAACATAACACAAAGTAGAATCATGTCTTTAAAGGGCACATATTACATTATTTTCTGATGCAATAATGTTGTTTCCTCATCAAAGACATACCCAGACTTATGTTTTGTTTCATTTACACATTTAACACACAAACCCTGCATATTTAGTCTGAGTTCTTCTCTCAACAGACAACACTTTATTCTACCTTGTAATTTGAAACTCCACACACCATAACTAGAATCATTTGGATAATTTCAGCCCTGGAATTTGTCATCTCTACTGAACAAAATGTAAAAGGTAGGTGTTAACTTGAAAAGAGAACACAGAAGGTGTAACAGCATTTTCAGTTTTGGAGCTGTAGACAGACTAATAATGCAGGATTACTCAGACATATGTGAATAAAACAAAACACAATGCAGGGTATCTTAACAGAAAGTTACCTTTAATGAAAAATGTAAAAGTGGGCAAAGGACAAACCTGCAGGGGTGGGACCAAGTCGTTGTTTTGCAAGTCTCAAGTGAGTCTCGAGTCTTCGACCTCAAGTCCGAGTCAAGTCCCAAGTCATTTGCTTTGAGCTTCAAGTCATTTCAAGTCTTTAAACCAAAACTTAGATTTTTGCAATTTAAATGAATTTTAAACTAAATTGTATTTTAAAAATCATAGTATATTTATATATGAGTATTTATAGAGTAGATTGCAGAAATGTAAATTCCTTTTTAAATGTTTTGACAAGATCTTTGACAAGTGTGAATCATTACAGTCAGAACAGAAATAAGTTAGATTTAAAACTGCTTCTCAAGTCTTCTCAAGTCACAGACCTCAAGTCCGAGTCAAGTCCCAAGTCTTAGTCCATTTTATCAAGTCAAGTCTCAAGTCCTAGAAATAGTGACTCAAGTCTGACTCGAGTCCAAGTTACGACTTGCAAGTCCCCACCTCTACAAACCCGAGGCACTCCGACTGAATATATTAAAAGTCCTTTATTGGTCTTTGTCAGGTCTTCGTTTATACCCTGACAAAGACCATTTTGCTGGTTGAAAGGCACTGGCATTCCTTCATACAATAAAGAACTTTTAATATATTCAGTTGGAATGCCTCGGGTTTGTACCTTGCCCACTATTACATTTTTCAGTAAGGCTTACTTTCTTTTAAAATTACTAGTTTAACCCTTGTAGCTGCTATTTTGAACTTTTTTATGACCCAGTAAAGGGCTGTACCGCTTTTCTTCATCTGGCAATGCTGGGTATGTTTTTGACAAGGTAACAACATTCTAACTTAAAGCTCACAAGAGTCATCTTTTGCATAATTATGTATGATTAAATCCTGTGACACAGCACATGTTTTGTATTTAATCTGAAGACTGCTGAGTGCTCTCATATCTGCACTGTAATATTGTGTAATAAGCACATAAAGTCTTAATGTGATTTTAATCTGCTAGAGTGGTGCTTCATCAGATTTGCTGTGACACTGTGCCCCACACTGTCTCTCACTGATTTATGAAGTTTAGTTTAGACGGGGAACGCTTATGTGCAGCTCAGCCTTTACAGACACATCAAGTCAAGAATCCTTTGTTAATGTGAATAGATACAAGTCCACAGAAGTTCAAAACCACCTCCTCTCATCACAAATATAAGCATTATTTTTGCTTTAGTGAATTTGAGTTTGATTTTGTCTGACCCCAACCCACTCCGACTGTACCTGTGAAACAAGCTCTGCCCCTCCAGCTACTGAAGTGCACTTTTCAAAGAAGTTAACTATTGAAATTGACGCATAAATGCAATAAATGCTGAACTTCCTACCTCAACTTAAGTCTTTTCATCCATCTGTAGCTGTCAGACACTCACAGCCTGCTCCTTTTGCAAGTTATGAAGAAAAATATCTACCTTTCCTTCCTCCTGTCCTTTCCTTACGTTTCTTTCCCCTTTTTGCAATGTTTCCGCGGCAGCAAAAACATCAGCCTCCTCACTCTCACTCCCCTGCCGCTCACAATAATAGTATAATTCTGTGGTTTAAGATGCTATCATAGCTAATGATATTTAAAGGTGTTAAGTTCAAGATCCAATCCAAAGAACTGTTGTGTTGATTACTTGCTTTTATTTAGTGCTTGCTGCCATGGGCTTATGTTTGCTGCAGCGCTTGTGTACCGCCGTTATGCCGGCTAGCAAGTGGTCTGGCTGTTTGGCGTCTGTCCTTCGCCGCATTCAGGTGTGTGTGGCGTAATATCGGACCTCCAAACTATCACTTATTTGTACAATTATAGATCTTGATCTTGAGAGCATACTCCCCATGCTCTGGGAGTATGGGGTCCGGGGCCCTTTGCTAAGGGCTGTCTGGTCCCTGTATGACCGGAGCAGGAGCTGTGTTTGCATTGCCGGCAGTAAGTCAGACCTGTTCCCGGTGCATGTTGGACTCCGCCAGGGCTGCCCTTTGTCACCGGTTCTGTTAATTGTTTTTATGGACAGAATTTCTAGGTGCAGTCAGGGGCCGGAGGGGGTCCGGTTCGGGGACCACAGGATTGCATCTCTGCTGTTTGCAGATGATGTTGTCCTGTTGGCTTCATCGAACCAGGACCTGCAGTGTGCACTGGGGCGGTTTGCAGCCGAGTGTGAAGCGGCTGGGATGAAGATCAGCTCCTCCAAATCCGAGGCCATGGTTCTCGACCGGAAAAAGGTGGCTTGCCCTCTCCGGGTGGGTGGACAGGCCCTGCCCCAAGTGGAGGAGTTCAAGTATCTCGGGGTCTTGTTCACGAGTGAGGGGAGGATGGAGCGTGAGATTGACAGGCGGATCGGTGCAGCTTCAGCAGTGATGCGGTCGCTGTATCGGACCGTTGTGGTGAAGAGGGAGCTGAGCCGAAAGGCGAAGCTCTCGATTTACCGGTCAGTCTTCGTTCCCACCCTCACCTATGGTCATGAGCTCTGGGTAATGACCGAAAGGACAAGATCGCGGATACAAGCGGCCGAAATTAGTTTCCTCTGCAGGGTGGCTGGGCGCTTCCTTAGAGATAGGGTGAGGAGCTCAGTCACACGGGAGGAGCTCGGAGTAGAGCCGCTGCTCCTTCACGTTGAGAGGAGCCAGTTGAGGTGGCTCGGGCATCTTTTCCGGATGCCTCCTGGACGCCTCCCTCGGGAGGTGTTCTGGGCATGTCCCACTGGGAGGAGGCCCCGGGGAAGACCCAGGACACGCTGGAGGGACTATGTTTCTCGGCTGGCCTGGGAACGCCTTGGGGTCCCCCCAGAAGAGCTGGAGGAAGTGTGTGTGGAAAGGGAGGTCTGGGAGTCCCTGCTTAGACTGCTGCCTCCGCGACCCGGCCCCGGATAAGCGGAAGAAAATGGAATGGAATGGAATGGAAGATCTTGAGCCATGGAGTTGAGTGTACTGTTGCCGCCATGCCTTTCCTTGCCTTTTCTGTGTACTGGTGTTTCTGAGATTTGAACTCGGACTGGACTTTGGAACCAAGAGTCATTCATTGAATTGAGAACTGAATTGTCCTAAGTCCTAGAAACATTACTGCCACAATGAACTAATACTGAAAATGTATAAATAAACTGTATACTTTTGTTATATGTGAATTAATCCTCTGTTCATCAACAACGAACCTATGTGTCTTTTACATGAGCTGGTCCTGGGCCAACTCCAAGGTGGCATTGCAGGTTCTTTTCCTCTATTAGGTGTTACATTCATGTAAATGTTAATTATTGGTTCAGTCAGTAGTTACTACGAGACATCAAGGTGGAAGCACTCGGACATGCCACATTTGTCTGGAATATTTCACGGTATGGCATTAAACCTTTCTATCTTTCTATTTTCAACCCAGACCAAGTAATTGCTGGAATTGCTAATCTCTACTGAACTAAAGGTAAACTGTAGCTGTTAATTTGAGATGAGCACAGCTAGTCAGGCTGGTGCCACCTAGTGCCTCCGCTGCCACCTAGTGCCTCCGCTCAATTTCATTTCTCTCCAGCGACTAGGTCAGGAATCGGAATACACTATACGGTTTGCAAGGACCCCAGAAGTTGTAGACCGTACACCGACCAATCAGTGAAGAGCTGTGAAGCCATGACGTCAAACTCAAGCACCTGTCTGGGTCCATTTTGTGGTACAGCACAACAGTAAACAAAGCGGTCGAGATGGATGTAAACGAAGCCATACATTCTGTGTTGGCAACGATTCACAAGATCAAGAACAAAGAGAATGTTCGGTGAATTTTATCAAGGGGAAAGACGTTATGGCCCTTCTTCCTATGGTATTGGTTGTGTTGCATACGTCACGACAAAATAGCAGCGAATGGTTAAATTGAAAAAGTACCCACCTGCCATCAAGTGAACAAATCCTAATCCTGCGAGGTCAGACAGTTTCCATGAAGTGAAACCGGCTGATTAATCAGGATAGAGGACAGGTTAATAATTAAGGATTACTCAAACATGTGTGAATTAAATAAAACACAACTCAGGGTAGGTGTTTTGATTTTCAACAAAAACAGTGAGAGTGACTGATTGAAAAACTGTCAATTTTTTGTAGTTTCAACTAAGTCAGTTCTGTATGTTAAGATTGTGTTCAAATAAAGCTTCAGACAGACCAGTGCCTCAAGTTAGCTTCACCCTCTGGGGAATGACACCACTTGCAAAAAGTAGCAATGGATTCTGTTGTCTATACTATGGAGCTTGCCAAAGTTTATTCATTTCTCTGCTATGGGTAAACATTTATCTTACTGGAGCAGAATAAAACTGGTGCAGACATTTGTAGATTGCTGTAGATAGTTTGACATCGCAGCCCAGATGGATGAGAGGATGGTGTCAGTCTGTTTGGATGAGCTGAAGTGAACCTTGAGTTTGAGCCAGATTCTGCCAATACCACATCAGGAGCATTCAGAGAGGATAGCTGATTTTGGACAGTGGACCTGCTGGCAGTGGAGGAGAGACAGATCTGTGGTTGTGCTGGTGCAGAACAGATGTAAAGAAGACAGCCGTATGAGGATGGTGGAAGCATCTGAAAGGTAAAATGTCAAACATCTTAAGCGCGGTGCTGGTTAGAGTTTATCTTACACCCTCAGCTCTGCGCAGAAATATAGCTATCATTCATAAATGCACAGGCACATCTGATGAAAGCAATGCCGAATGGATTCAATCTCGATTCACAGTCAAAGTGGATGTGGCATTTTGAGTTTCATTCAGATAATTATACATATTTTTCATATTCTGCATTTAGTTTTAGATTTGGTTATAACTGTTAGTGGTTTATGTCATCTAATCATGATCTTTGATTTTGTAGGGTGGTGAAAAGAGACATTTCTAATCGTTAATGATCAGTTTAGGCCTTTATAATGAAATTATCTGCAGCCAATTTCTTGTCAATAAAAGTATGTGGTTTGTAGCAGAGTGTAGACTTTGGACAAAGAAATGTGACTGTTTGTGTTATATTCCCAGTTAGGTTAAGGTACACTTTATGAAATTTGTGCTCTGCATTTGATCTTGTTGTTAGGCCCCTTCAGGTAACTACCTTACCTGAAGGATTTGACCTATAGTTCATGTTTTGGGTTAATATTAGTCTGTATTGCTAATGTTCAAGAAATTAATATTGAATGCCATTTTATGTGTTTAAAAAATTGTGAACATTGCAAACAATAAAATGAAAAAATAAAATGAAATGAGTGAAAATGAAAAATCACACAGCTTTCCTGTTTCACATTCTTTTACTACTACCATTCCTGTATTTTTCTGTTGCAGCACTACAATTTTTTTTTAATAAAGGTTTTCTTGTCTAATAGACATAAACTGGGAGTTACACAGGCTATTTTTTTTTTTGTTAGGAAAGACAATCCATCTTTGAACAGAAATGAAGGGCTCATACATCAACTTTCTCCTATTTACAACTTCATCCTCAGCCCTAAATCAAAACATAGAAAACAACAGCGATGATAGCCCGTCCATGCTCAGAAGTGTGAAAGCTCCCATCAAGACCTGAATGATTATTCTAATATGACTCAGGCACAGTCCTCACCTAGTGCAGTTCAATAGACCTAGCTAACAAACACAAAATATAAACAAGTACGTAGTAGTGTTTCAGAGTAGTTTCATTGTAGTTAGCTCCTCCCTTCAGGAAGATATAAAGAAGTATCCACCAGTGTCTGACCAGAACTGAAGAAGCAGCTTGAATGAGCTGCAAAACATATTCGATCAAAAAACTTTTGTCCAGTTGACAGAATTTAATTTATCCTTTGTTATCTAGCAAACATGGATGTAAAATCCCTCAATCATTTAGATAGAATCCATGGTAAAGGAGAAATTAAATTGGCCAACTGGACAAAAGTTTTTTCAGTCCACTATTGCTCTCATCTGTGTTGGTACATCCAACAGGGGTCTGAATGATAATGCTAATATGACTCCCCACTTAGTGCATTTCAGTAAACCAAGCAAACAAACAGAAACTGTAAACTAGTAGGTGTGTTAATCTCAGAGTAGTTTGAGTGTAGGTAGCTCCTCCCTTCAGGCAGATATAAGATGAGCTGCGGAACATATTCAACCAAAAAAGCTTCAGATAATCACAATAACATTCTACTGAGAAATGACTAACTACCAATACAAATGATAATGTTAGGAGTGAACAGTGTTTTAGCTACTAGGATACATTACATTCTACATTGTTTTCCCTTGCAAACCCATGTTGAAAAATGATACCATGTGTTCAAATGTCCCTGGCCCCAATCATGCTTCAGTGTAGTGCAGTGTGATGGATTGCATGTATATTCCTCTTTCATTTAGTCCATAGGAACGAATGGGTCGAGTTGACTGTATGGAGGAGCATACCCCCTGTACATGTGACACAGAACATAGGTTTCCTCATAGATGTAGGTGGTTTAAAGGTCACCGTGTGATTAGAACCAATGTGGAGTTTACAGCACAAATGAAACTCTGAATCATTCATCTTATTCTTTCAGCTGTACGGTCTGTACTACAGTGTGGAGTGAATCATAGAGAGAGACTACACTGTTTTCAAGGTGGGACAGTAGCACGCACCATTACTCTAAATCTTCACAGAACACTACAGTTTCTTTGCCTGATATCCAGAATACACACTTCTTCAGTACTATTGATACTTTGCAGCTGCTGTCATCAACATTCCCTGGGGGTGTGATGCTAACTGTAAGCACTGCTCTGTCTGAGTCTTCGGTACACTTTAATCTGAACACAATCTGACTAGAAAGCAGGGATTTAACTGGAACTACAACAGGTGAGGTGATTTGTGCTCTTAAACAAGGTAAATAACTCCAAAATAGAAAATAAAAAAGTGGAGCAATATAGAAAGTTAAAACCATACATCGGAAAGTCCAGTTTATCGTGCACATATTTTCAGATTTATGAATAAAATGTGCACGAAAGGTACTTGAATGTGAATCATCAGATCACACACTTACACTTTAAGCAGTGGGTGATTGATGAAAAGTGAACACTGACTCACGGACCATGTATAAATGTGGTGTCCTTGGGCAAAACCATGTACTACGTGTAATCGGATATGACACATAGATAAATTTTAAGACATGAACTTCTTTAAATAAACTTTCCGCATAAGGTTTGAAATAGTTCCTCTTTTTTATAGCTTTAATAATACTGCTAATCCCTGTCCTACCATTTAAACCTGCAGGCTAATATACTTTTACAGTACATAGGGTTAAGTACATCTGTGTGCGTTTTTTCAATGTTTAATAAAAGTAATTGGTGCTTGTCTTAATTGATTCACTGGTGTCGGCTCAGTTCTGGGACAGGTCTGTCACACGCCACACGCATGAACCGCCATCATTAAGACTCAGGCTCATGTATTTTTAATGGGACGTGATTGGAGAGATTAGCCCTGGCCCTCAGAGCTTTAAGGGAAAACCATGAGGTCCCTGGTGAGGTATATGTGGGAGTCGCGTAGTCTCCTCTGTCATGCTGCAAAAAGCCAATACGGATTCAGTGTTGGGAAAATGATTTGTATTTTGAGCTTGTGTCGTGGTGGTTTACAGCCTGCAGGCTTAAATGAATCTGCAGAGGAATACTAATTGGTCATGTATGAATGATAATAATAGATGATTTCAGCACTTACTTTGAAAAGTTTTTACCCTGGGTTCTTAATGTTTGAAGAAGTAGACATAGAAAGTCACCAGTCAAAGTTCCTATATTACGCAAAATTTACTCATATGAGCTTTAAGCCATGTTCTAATGTTGTTACCTCCTCAAAAACATACTTGGAGTTGTGCTTTGTTGCATTCGCGCATGTTTGTAACTTTATTATTAGTCTGTCTACATCTCCAAAGCTCAAAATGCTCTGTTCCACCTTGTGATTTCATGAAGTGGTAGTTTTTTAACAGCTACTTTTTTACCTTTAGTTCAGTAGAGATTGCCAATTCCAGGGCTGATTCCAAGTGATTGTAGTGAAGTTGTATGGAGTTTAAAAACACAGTGGAGCACTTCCAGTATTACTACATGACATCACAAGTGTTTTCTGTTTGAGAGAAGAACTCAGCCTAAATATGCTGGATCTGTATGTTAGAAATGTGTGAATGAAACTAAACACAACTTCAGGTATGTTTGTGATGAGGAATTATGATGAGTATTATAGATCAGAAAAAATCTAATACAGGCTTGGTTTGGCAGCATGATCTGCTGGTCTCCATGGAGAAGGATAAGGTTAAGGATAAGCCATAAGGTTAAGGATAAGCCATACTGTGGATAATTCCTGTAATGTTTGTGGAAACCATCTGGCCTCTCTGCATTAGAATTTGTTCGCTCGATGGTAGATGGGTACTTTTTTAATTTAACCAATTGCTGCTATTTGGTCGTGACGTATGTAATGCGCCATTAACAGGGCTAACTGGTATATTAAGCTTTTCCCAAATCCCGTAGGAAGAAGGGCAATAACGTTTTTCCCCTTGATGAAATTCAACAAACATTCTCTTTGTTCTGTCTTTAAATCCTTAATCTCAGGAATCGTTGCCAACACAGAATGTATAGCACTTCGCTGACTGCCTGGTGCCCGAACTCGCACTTCTGGGGTTCTTGCAAACAGTCTAGTGTATTCCTGATTTCTGACCTAGTCGCTGGAGCTAAATGAAATTGAGTGGAGGCACTAGGTGGCGCCAGCCTGGTTAGGCATGATCTGCTTGTTTCCATGGAGACGGAAAAGTGCAATGCCATACTGTGGTTACAGCGCATCTTAAATGTCTTTTTTTTTTTTTTTTCTTCTTCTAATAGTATTTTGTCGGACTGATTTTTGGGGCCAGACTCAAGCCTAGGAGTGGAGCTGCTCTATTCTAATAAATTATTGCAGAGGATTGAAAATCAGTTCTATGGGGATGGGAAAGATAGAATCACATTGCAGTCAAGGAAAAGTTTGTACTGAACAACTGAAATGAAAAAGTCCACACTATATGTTTATTTTATTACACAATTTAGTTCTAACATCTTTTATGTGGCAAGGGTCCTGCAGAATAGAATACCATAGCTGTATTCAGTCTGAGACATTTCCAGGCGCGTGGCGAGCTAAAGCACTATATTTTATGTTTAAATATTCATACTGGCTCTGTCATTGGACTTGTCAGATGAGTATGAGACACACTCTGGACCAGTGTACGACAAGCTGCTGCTCATACACACACATATGTAAATATGAAGTTATTTATGAGGTATCCATGTATCGCCATTCTAATCACATGTAAACAGTGAAGCAGAACATGCAATATTTCAATACATACATTCAGTCAACTGTAATTCTCATCCTGTTCATGTCAGCCAATCTCAGTTTGCTAATTTGCCTCTCATCCAATCAGCTCTCATGTCACTCAAATGCTAAAAATGTACTCGAGCTCCCTTCGTTCCTATTGCTGTTTTAATTATGTGCACACAGCCAATGAAGCAGTAGGACCATCAGCCTCTTCAGCCACCACTTCCAATAAAGGGCCCATATAATGCAATTTTTTGATCTATGTTGCAATGTGTCTGAGTTCTCACCACAGCCACTCTGCGGAGGAAACTCATTTCAGCCGCTTGTATCCGTGATCTTGTCCTTTTGGTCATTACCCAAAACTCATGACCATAGGTGAGGGAAGGAACATAGATTGACCTGTAAATCGAGAGCTTTGCCTTTCAACTCAGCTCCCTCTTCACCACAATGGTCCGACGCTGCATCGATTCGCCTATCAATCTCACGCTCCATCCTTCGCTCACTTGTGAACAAGACCCCGAGATACGTGAACTTCTCCACTTGAGGCAGGGACTCTCCACTCACCCAGAAAGGGCAAGCCACCTTTTTCCAGTCGAGAACCATGGATTTGGAGGAGCTCAGAGTAGAGCCACTGCACCTCCACGTTGAGAGGAGTCAGGTGAAGTGGCTCGGGCATCTGTTCCTGATGCATCCCGAATAAGTGGAAGAAAATGGATGGATAGATGTTGCAATGTTGTTTCCTCATCAAAAACAAAACAAAACAAAACAAACTAACAAACAAACACCTTATAACACCATATGGAAATACGGGAAGTGCTCTACTGTGTTTTTAAACTCCATACACATTCACTAGAATAATTTGGATAACTTTACCCCTGGAATTGCCAAACTCTACTGAACAAAAGATTAAAAAACCTGAAAACTACCACCATATGACATTACAAGTTGGAACAGAGCATTTTGAGCTTTGGAGATGTAGATAGACTAATAAAGAAGGATTACTCAAACACGTGTGAATAAAACAAAACACAACTCCAGATATGGTTTTGATGAGATCATAGGGTCAAAATGAGACTGCTGTATAATATTACAGTCTTACAGTTTTACAGTCTGTGAACCAGCAAGTGCACTATTAGCATGCTAGTTATTGTTAGCATTACTGTGACAGCAATTGAAAAACAATTGCCTCTGGTCTGAAAGTTGTTACAATCTTATTACAGTAAATAATGAAGATATCAGGAATTAGACAACAAAAACAGTTTAAAATGAACTATGTTTTTCTTTTCCTTTTTTTTTTTACTTCTGCTATTTTGAAATGAGATGCTAAAAGTATACTATTTTTGTTACCACGGGGGAAATGTTCATCATTTAAATTGACACAAGTGCACTTTAACTGAGGCCTGTCTCGTCCAAATAATGTCAAGTAGACCATGAGCGCGGCATGAGAGCACTTTCAGTTTAGTTGGAAGTTTTGAGAGTGCTATATATCTGGCTGGAAATGAGGTTTCAATACTGCCACAAAGCAACATTATTGGAGACAGAGAATACTTACTTTTATGAGATTTAAACACATTTAAAGTTTCATATCTGGAGTTGTGTTTCATTCACACTTTTTTTTTTTGACTTGCCAGACTCTACTGACTAAAACGTGAAAGTTGAATGTTAACTTAAACACAACCGCCTCATGACATCACAAGTTGGAACAGAGCAGTTTGAGCTTTGGAGATGTAGACAGATTACACACATGTGTAAATAAAACAAAACACAACTACATAACAGTAATGTTTTTGGGAATAACATGGCTAAAGGCTCACAAGAGTCAATTCTGTGTAATATGGGACTTTTTAAAGTGTATGGTTTCCTGGATACCCAAAGAAAATCATGTTTTCTTCGCACAGTCAAGAAAACTCAGTAGTTCGCCAACAACATTTCTGATAGAGCTCCATTAAAAATTAAAAATAAAAAAATAAATCCTAAAATTTTCAAATATTTTTATAATTTTTGTATTGTCCAGAGAATGTTTTAAAAATCTACAAAAAAAATTATTCTCACTGTGGGGATATACAATGAATATAACCTTTTCCATTCTGTTCCATTTGTTATAATTCAATGGTACTACTATGCTAGTGTCATATTCAGCACACTGTGCCCAGAAGAACAATAGAGGTGACGTTCACACTGTCCCCAAGACTATTCATCAACAAGACAATGACAAATAAGTGAATAGTTTTTCGCATAATAGATAAGAAGACTGTGGCAGGAAAACGCATACAGTAAGAGAATATGGTGAAGAGGAGGAGACTGAGAGTTTGACGAGGCTCATGATTTTGATGCTACAGTATTGACAGTGGTGATAATGGTGTGGTGTATGTAAAGCACCAAATCCCGTAGGAAGAAGGGCAATAATGTCTTTCCCCTTGATAAAATTCACCATTCTCTTTGTTTCGGCTTTAAATCCTTGATCTCGGGAATCGTTGCCAACACAGAATGTCTGGCTTCCTCTATATCCATCTCGACGCTTTGTTTACTGTTGTGCTGTACCACAAAAGGCACTCAGACAGGCACTTGAGTTTTACGCCATGGCTTCACAGCTCTTCACTGGTTGGCTGTTGTGTAAAGTGACCAAACGTCAGTTTTTCCCTGGACATGTCCGTTTTTTGTGTCCTTTCCTGGGCGTCCGGGTTTTTTTTTTTAAATGATGGAAATGTCTGGGTTTTCATTTTGTTCATTGGGGCCATTAAATTGAGTGTCTATCGTAGCTCTCTTTGCACTCAGAATAAGCGAGCAGACACAAACAGTTGGTCAGCCTGCAACATGCCGAAGCGCAAATGTGCATTTAACAATAACTTGTACAAGAAATTCTCTGTTTTCCTTCCTTTGGGACAAGTGGGAGGCCATGTGCACAGGTTACGAAGTGAGTGCAGTGGTCTCCGTTCGTGCACAGCACCACACCTACCCGTTAAACCGAGATTATTTCAAACTTTTGTGCCACGGACTGAACCAACACCAAACCAGGACTAACCCAGGACTAACCCAAGGACTGATTCCAGGACTGAAGAGGAGGACTAATCCAGGAATGAACTAGGACTAAAACAGGACTAAACCAGGACTAAACCAGAACTGAAACAGGACTCACTGTTGGGATGGGCTCGGAGGTGACCACAGGAGAAAGGACCGATGGAGAGCTCCGCACCTCACGGAGGTAAACGCAGCAATTTCCCGATCGCACTTTGTGGACAATCTTTGTGGATTAGTCCTGGTTTAGACCTGGTTTAGTCCTGACCCGCTCGTGTGTAATTACTACCATGCTGTAAAAAAAAAAAAATAAAGCATGCAAAATTGCACAAAAAAAATCTGCGAAACGGCGATATAGGTGAATTGCGATATAGCGAGGGACGAATGTAGCTCAATGTCGAGGCCTCACCTCCCACCCCTGGTAAGGTGTCCGGGTTTTCACAAACGGAAATATGGTCACCCTACTGTTGTGCCGTCTACAGCTTTCAGGGTTCTTGCAAACTGTCTAGTGTATTCTGATTCCTGACCTAGTTGCTGGAGAGAAATGAAATTGAGCAGAGGCACTAGGTGGCACCAGCCTGGCTAATAATGTTGTTTACTTGTCACAAACATAACTGGAGTTGTGTTTTGTTTCATTCACACGTTTAACACACAAACCCTGCATAGACTGAGTTCTTCTCTCAGTGGGAAGACACTGTTTCACCTTGTGCTCCACTGTGTTTTTAAACTCATACACCTTCACTAGAATCATTATGATGCCCTGCAACTGCCAATCTCTACCAAACTAAAGGTAGAAGTTAGCTGTTAACTTAAAGACTATGGCTTCATGACATCACAAGGTGGAACAGAGCATTTTGAGCTTTTGAGATGTAGACGGACTAATAATAAAAAATACTCAGACATGTGTGAATGTAATAAAACACAACTTCAGATATGTTTTGAGGAGGATGGTTTAAAGCTCCATTTTGCATAATATAAGAACTTAAAATCGAAAATTGAACTTTTGAACTTTGACCTGTTTTTGTTTTGCAGTGGCCTGAAAAGTTGCTAAACTATAGAGATTTTGAAGCAACAACAGAACCCGGACTCCATCTCAACTGCAACTTCTGCGATTATTGGTGATGATCATAGACTGTAAATATAAATGGACATAGCTAACCCACAAGCTGTCACATTTAAAACAGAAAGTAAGCATGGGGGCTCTTCCAGTTCCATCGACTCTGGCTCCAGTTCACTTAACACTGAAAAATTGTCACCCGTCTCTCTGTAACTGTGCAGTGAGCCTTGTCATTTTGGTCTTAAAATGTTCATATTAAACCGCTCTATGTGATCCTGGTGTTTTTATTTTGCTATCTTGTCCACAAATAAATTCCTGTTCCTCTGCTCCAAAGCTTAATTTGACTGGAGCCGAATGCTATGGGTGACGTCACACTCCCTTAGTCCACTTCTTTATACAGTTTGTGGTCATGATACACAAAGCTCCCTTATCCTAACCGCTTGAACCTCCTCACCCGAGTAATGCCTCCAACTCTGTGTTGCTACAGTTCGATTAGTCAGCTCTTTCCCCATGCTGAGAGGTTTTAAATAGCAAAAGCAGTCTCGCATATATGCCCAAATAACACTCGCATAGTCCCAAAGGAAATTACCAAGACCATGCTACGAACTGACAAATGCAGCAGGGAATTGGGATGCTTTTTCACTCTGCACGGAAGTACCATTTCACAAAGATTTTCTCCGGGTTGGATTTGCGTTGTTCCTGGTCCTGGTTTACGAGAGAAGGTGGCCGCTTTGCTCTGACCTGAGTCGTAGCAGCCTGGAGGGAGCCTTGGGCAGCACAGAGCTCCGCCTTTGAGCTTGTTAGAAGAAAGTACCGGTGTCTCCCAGGAAATCCTACGAACGCTGCAGTGACGTCAACCCCGAGAAGCGAAAGGTTGAAGGGGGGATGTAGAGGAATAGACCAATGTGTTTGTAGAGGAAATGTAATTGAAGAGGGGATGGGAGGTTCATTTAGCATGCGAGGAGAAGTGTTACGGCCAAGAAACGCAAGCAGATTCAGTGTTTTGATAAGCTAATTGGCAGTCGTGTGTTGGAGAGATTAAGGAACAAAACATGCAGCTTTGTTATTATTTATAGATCATAAATACATATTTAAAGCTCTATGAATAAACTGTACATGAATGGAACATGACTGTGAATCATCAGATCACACACTTTAAGCAGTGAATGATTGACATGAAGTGAACACTGATTCGATATTAGTCATGTATAAAGATGTGGTGTCCTTGGGTGAAAACTGTTACTATGTGTAATACAACATGATATATTAACTGGTTGGTTTAAAGTGTTTATATTATGCTAATTTCTGATCTGTTATAATGCTGGTTCCTCATCACAAACAGACCTGGAGTTGTGTTTTGTTTCATTCACATGTTTTACACACAAATCCTGCATATTGAGGCTGAGTTCTTCTCTCAAATAGAAAACACTCCACCTCCCACCTTGTGATGTCATGTGGTAATAGAGGAAGTGTTCCACTGTGTTTTTAAACTCCATACACTTTCATTAGAATCATATGGATGGACGGTTTGCAAGAACCCCGGAAGTTGTAGACCACACACCGGCCAGTGAACGAAGAGCTGTGAAGTCATGACGTAAAACTCAAGCGCCTGTCTGGGTCCATTTTGTGGTACAGCACAACAGTAAACAAAGCAGTCAAGATGGATGTGTTGGCAACGATTCCAAAGATTGAGGATTTAAACCCGGAACAAAGAGAATGTTTGGTGAATTTCATCAAGGGGGAAGATGTTATGGCCCTTCTTTCTACAGGATTTGGTGCATTACATACGTCACAACCAAATAGCAGCGATTGGTTAAATAAAAAAAGTACCCGACTACTGTTGAGCGAATGAATCCTAATGCTGCAAGGTCAGACAGTTTAGACGAAGTGAAACCAGCTGATGAATCAGGCTATGAAAACATGACATCACAAGTTGGAACAGAGCATTTTGAGCTTTGGAGATGTAGACCAATAATAAAATGTTTCTTAAAGATGTGTGAATGAAACAAAACACAACTCCAGGCATGTTTTTGAATAGGTAATAGCATTCTAATGTGACTTAAAACTCACACAAGTCAGTTTTGAGTGATATAGCACCTTTAAAAACCATGAATGAAGAACTTACCTATTTAGTCCCTTCTTTGAACAGCTGCTTGGGATAGTCACAAGCAGTTGTTCACAAACTGTTCTCATCCAACTACATCGCTGATAGGATAAAATTGTCTGTCCCCAGCAGTTGCTTTTTTATAGTTCTCATTTAACAAAATGTATTTTTAAAATGTTAAGGCAATCTCATTCAGTCTCATTTCTATTCATAAATGATCATTACAATATGCTGCTCTAACTCATTTTCCTCAGCTGGAAAAATTAAAAGTCAGGTTCAGCGCCTTTACATAATTTACATTTTATACAATATGTTAATGGCAAAAATGTTTGTTTAATGAACCAAGTGAAAGAGGACTAAATGAACACAGCCTGGAGTATGGTTCATTTTACAGGTGCAACACAATAATTGAAAAGAAATTTACATTGACTACTGGCAATGCACACTGCGTTTGTGTCTTCATGCAAGACACTTCACCATATTGTCACTAGTGTTTTTACACATTGTGCATGATTGTGTGAGGTGACTATGTAACTAAACACAGTAGATAAAAAAAAAAACTTATTTATACATACATAAAGGGACAGTTAGGAATTTTGGACATATTTCCTAGTGAGCCAGAGTGTTGGAGATGTGTGGAGATAATTTTTTAAATATTCCATCCAGTCCTTGTATTTGCAGAGGTCACTGGTGCTAGGCTAGTGCATGTCAATGGCCATAGTTAGCCTGCCACTAAAAACAGTCTTACCCACTCCACAAAGCAACTGAAGCAAATCTATTATTACGTCAGACTGTCGATGTGAATGTCTGTGTTGATAGAATAATACTTAAAATAAAACTAACCTTGCATCGCATGAATCGCCGCATGTTGAGGGACTATTTTCTCATATATTAGTCCGCCGCTGCGAAGATTTCTATCAGAAAGTACAACTCACTGTTGCTGCTCAGACATAAATCCTTCAAATGCAAACTTGGTTTTACTTCTAAAATTATTCTATCAACACAGACATTTACATCGACAGTCTGGTGTAGTAATAGATTTGCCTTGGGTGTTTTGTGGAGTGGGTTTAGTGGCAGGATAACTATTTCCACTGACATGCACTAGCCTAGCACCACTGACTTCTGCAAATTCAAGGACTGGATGGAATATTTTATAAAATGTCTCCTCACGTCTCCAACACTCTGGCTCACTAGGAAATGAGGTCCCATGTCCAAAATTCCTAACTGTCCCTTTAACAGATCTTTTTGCAGAGTACAGATTGAGTCTAAGAGAATATTTAAAATTTATTTAAAGGATCCATATTAAGCTACTGTGTTTTTCCTCATTAAAAACATACCTGGACTAGAGTTTTGTTTCATTCATATGTTTAACACACAAACCCTGCATACTGAGGCTGTGTTTTTCTCTGCAACAGACAACACTCTTTTCCACCTTGTGATGCCATGTGGTAAGACAGGAAGTGTTCCACTGTGTTTTTAAACTCCATACACCTTCAGTAGAGTCATTTTCATAATTTGAGGACTGGAGTTTCCAATCTCTGCTAAACAAAAGGTAAAATTTAGCTATTAACTTGAAAACTACTGCTTCGTGACATCACAAGGTAGAACAAAGCATTTTGAGGTTTCAGAGATGTACACCAACTAATAATGCAGGATTTTTCAAACGTGTGAATGAAACAAAACTTCACTCTAGGTATGTTTTTGAGGAGGTAACAACATAACAGCATCACTAAAAGCTCACAAGAGTCAATTTTACATAATATAGGTGCTCAGTAGAGATATAGAAATCCACTCTATAAAATAAATGTAACTCTTTTGCATGACTGGGGCTGCACCTGTATACACATAATGGGACAAACCTTGACTACTATCTTCTGATGCCATTTTTCCATGTATGTGAATAGGTCCCATGCTTAGCAATTCAGCTTATTATCCTGTCTCTCTTTTCCTCTCTTCCTCCTCCCTCCCTCCCTCTCTCTCTCTCTGTTTCTTTAGCCGCTCATTCCATGGCTCCCATCCCAAACTCCGGAGCGCCGTGGGGACAGGGGCCAGAGGAGCAGGCATGATTTATTCTCATCCATTTCTTGGGAACATCATGAATAAATTGAGTGTGAGGTGCGTTCCTTTTGCGGCGGTAAAGAGAAGAAGAAGGAGAGAGAGCGAGAGCATGTTTTATTCTGCTTTTATGGGACAGTATGTTCACAAATAAATCACCATCATAAAGTTTATAAGCGTACTAAACTGTTTATCGGAATCAAATTGAGACCAAACTAAGCTACTTGCCGAAAGTTGCCATAGGGACTGATCTGCTGTATAACCCGACCACTGGCATCATCTTCCTTAACACTAACTAACTTCAGGTTCTTCACTACATCCATAAATTCCCAGTTACCTCTTGGCCTTTTTGGTATTTCTCATACAATAACAGATATTAATTTCCCCTTCTCTGTGGGTGTTCAAACCATTTCAAACGGTAGACACTGACTTGAGAATGGTGGAGTGGTTTGGAGCTGTAGTTGTAGTGGTTCAGCAGTGGCCCAGAGGTTTAGAGGGTTCATCCACACCCAAAAAGTCAGTGGATCAATTCTCATATGCCACTGTGTCTTTGTGTCCTCGAAGCAAAACACTTTATCCACCTTTCCTAGTATAAATATTGTATGTGTGAGTATTTGCTGGGGCACAAATGGGCTGATCTATCTCAGGGAAGCCGTAGCTATAGCTTACTCATCGAGAAATTGCACTGCCTACCAGGTATAATACTCCCTACAACAGAAGCATAGCCAGACTGGACTGCGCTAAACTGGGATGGACAATATGATAATGTCTCAGCTCTGTAGTGTTGGTAAATAAACTTTTTTCAGCGTCATGGCTCTTTTTGTCAGCTCTCGGGCTAGTACAGTTTATTCTACAACACTTACCACCACTCACTATGAAATTATATAGATATATATTATGAATATTGCATAACATTGTAAAGGATCTGGAAAAGTGTTGGTGATGACTAATGTGTCATGATGAATGATACTGTACTTTACAGATTAGGCTCATCATGCTATCACATTGTCAACAAAGCCACCTTGAATAACGGTGCACAAGCCCAGGGATATTAAAGGGACAGTCTGGAATTTTGGACATAGGACCTCGTTTCCTAGTGAGCCAGAGTGTTGGAGACACTTTTTAAAATATTCCATCTAGTCCTTGTATATGCAGAGGTCGTTGGTGCTAGGCTAGCGCATGTCAATGGCCATAGTTAGCCTGCCACTAAAAACAGTTTTACCTACTCCACAAAACACCCGAAAAAAATGTATTATTACACCAGACTGTCGATATAAATGTCTGTGTTGATAGAATAATGTTTGAAATAAAACTAACCTTGCATCACATGAATTGTCGCGTGTTGAGGGACTATTTTCTCATATATCAGTCCACCAAGCTTTCTATCAGGAAACACAACTTGCTGCTGCTGCTCAGACATAAATCCTTCAAATGCAACATTGGTTTTACTTCTAAAATTGTTTTGTCAACACAGACTTTTACATTGACAGTCTGGTGTAATAATAGTTTTGCTTCTGGTGTTTTGTGGAGTGGGTAAGACTGGTTTTAGTAGCAGGCTAACTATGGCCATTGACATGCACTAGCCTAGTACCAGTGACCTCTGCAAATACAAGGACTGGATGGAATATTTAAAAAAAATGTCTCCATACGTCTCCAACACTTTGGCACACTAGGAAATGAGGTCCTATTTCCAAAATGCCGGACTGTCCCTTTAACCCTCTGCTTTCATTAGGACCCACAGGTTCATTGGACTGAGTTGAACAGGAGACAAACTCAGAAAATATAAACTGCATCTATTACATTAAGCAGCATAATTTGACCATTTCACACAATCAAGATCTCACTTGCTACAAGTGTACTGGTTGTGCTTGCGTACGGCATTAATAGTCCGTATCAATTCTGTAAGGCTGTCTGATGGTAATTTTTTAATAAATGTATTATTGTGTCAAATATAACAGTATATATTGTTGAGGTGATTATTTGAAGTTCTCGTTTATGTCTTAACTGTTTTGTGTGCAAGTCTATAGCCTACTTGGTTTGTTTATCAGATCCCTGCGAGCTAGAAGTGGGTGTAGAAAAATGCAGTCATACACTCACATCAGCTCACACTGAATTATATTTGATCTGGATCAAGAAAAAAAGAGTTCAGCCCACACACTGTAAACAGACACGTGGTTTTTGACCTGTGTCCAGTTCAGGGCCATTTGAAGTTCACAGGGAAACCATTTCAATATTCATGAGACATTTCATCTAGAATTATTTACATATTACAAAAGCCCATGAAAAAACCTAGAAAAAAATAATCTGTTTTTTATCCTTTATTCTCAAGCACATTCCAAAAGTCATGCTAACTCAACATGTTTCTATTTTTTAATATTTTTTTTTTAGCTTGTTGTATTGTTGTATTGTCCCCTCATCAAAAATCTACTTAGAGTTGTATTTTGCTTCATTCACGCTTGTTTCTTTAATCCATTAATCCAAAATCATCTTCTCTGAGCACTCAAAAATACTCTGTTTGCATTTTGCCCAGATTGTTGCGTCAGTGGTAAAAATCTGAAATGTTCTTGCACAGTTTTTGAGGACACTAAATCATCTGAGTCTTGGAGAGGCTTGGACCAGAGCAAAAATACTAAGTAAAAGTATTACATGAAAAAAAGTTTCTGTTTAAAAATGTACTGTGCTGTAAGAGTAATAACTACAAGTATTTGATGCAGAGTTTGACATCAGTAATAAAGATTGAAATGTTGTTGTGATTTTGATAAACAAAATTCAGCACCACAAAACTTTTAAAAAAGTATTAATTTCATTTTTTCCCAGCTGTATTTATTTGGATATTTTTGTTTGCTGAAATTATTAACATGTTAAAAATAAACCCTCAGCCCTCAAAATACTTTTCAGACCTGTTCAAAAATGTAGTGGAGTAGAAAGAAAAGAAACCTGCTCTCCAGTGTAGTGAAGTAAAACTAAAAAGTATACACTGTGAAATCTACTTAAGTAAAGTACAGAAAAAGATTTTTTTGTACAGTTTTTTTTTACTTGTGCTTTGCTTCATTCCACCACTGAAACTGAGCAGCTCTGTCATCCCACATAAAGCAGGGGTGATGTGGTAATGGCCTCCTTGAACAATTCTTCCTTGTGTTTATTTTCTCCAATTAGCTGCAAATGTGCTGTGTCCAAACTCCTGCCCACTCGGACTCTTTTTATCATGACAGGAGCCAGAGTGAGCGAGAGATACTGGCTTTTAATGAGATACTGCAGTATTAGGATTGTACACAGAAAACATGTACTTCCTAATAATAATCAATTCAACCAGGAGACTTCAAAAATGTGATATTGTGAGAAGAAGAGGAGACAGAGGAGAGGTTGAGTGGGGTGACAGTTCTGGTGAAGGAGAGGAGAGTAGAATCCCACTCTCGACATAAACATCACTGGTTGAGCAGTCAGATCCACTTCCCCACAGGTTGGCGGTTTGATTCCAGCTCCCACAGATGAATGCTGCTGTTGTGTCCTAGGGAACACACTATATAGATACAAGGCACTGTATAAAAAAAATGTCACAATTTACCAGGACCCTTTACCATTGATTGAGAGACAAAGAAAGCAGGCTGTGATTGGCTGAAAGTGGCAGGTTACTAGGCAGGCTGGCACCACCTACTGCCTCTGCTCAATTTCTTTTCTCTCCAGCGACTAGGTCAGGAATCGGAATATACTTGACCGTTCGCAAAAACCCTGGAAATGCGAGTTCGGGCACCAGCCAAACAACAAACAGCCATACATTCTTTGTTGGCAACAATTCCGAGATTAAGGATTTAAAGCCGGAACAAAGAGAATGTTTGGTGAATTTTATCAAGGGGAAAGCCGTTATTGCCCTTCTTCCTATGGGACTTGGAAAAAGCTTACTATACCAGTTAGCCCCATTAGCAGCGCATTACATACATCACGACCAAATAGCAGTGATTAGTTAAATAAAAAAAAATACCCACCAACTGTTGAGCAAACAAATTCTAACACTGTGAGGTCAGACGGTTTCTTCGAAGTGAAACTGGCTGATGAATCAGG
Source organism: Boleophthalmus pectinirostris (assembly GCF_026225935.1). Taxonomy (NCBI): domain Eukaryota; kingdom Metazoa; phylum Chordata; class Actinopteri; order Gobiiformes; family Gobiidae; genus Boleophthalmus; species Boleophthalmus pectinirostris. The sequence continues at coordinate 14,443,587 of NW_026570971.1, read as the reverse complement.
CTAGCAGGTTACAGGATGTAGGAACAATAAGTTAAATAAAGTCTTTGTTCCCATTGGATTGCTGTTCAACTGTTCTATTTAACACAAGTTTGTTTATTGGGGCAGAAATTAAAAGAAAAGGGGCCATCTGTGAGGAGCCAGTTCAACTTCAGAGCTGTGGCTCTAACCAGAATCAGGTCAGAATAGTGGGCAGTGGGCACACAGCCTTCTGCTACAGGGAATGAGCCTTTTCAAATCAAATCTATAGTCCTCCGCAGTCCTGTCCTCACCATGAACCCTCTCTCACTCTGGACCTGTTTCTTGTCAATATCTTGTGTCAGAATGACTTTTCATTCATTCTGGAGTTCATTCCTGAACTTTATGCGCTGTAATCCGTCAACAAAATCATTTTCCTGGCCTGGCCTGGTGTTTTGATCCTTGTTTTTTGTGAGTATCTGAGACCTCATAAACCCTCCAGAATGCCTGCCCAATCCATTAAGTATTGTCCAATGGCCAAGCTCTGTAGAGTCTCTTCTGATGAGCGTATCTGAAAACTGGTCTAGAGCTCCACCCATTCTTCAAGGCCATTTTTCATTTAAGTGATACAGCACCTCGCATAACTTATTTTAGATAAAGCTTGTAAGCTGCATTTCTGTAAACCAACAGATGATTAAAAAGATCTTATCTCTGGAGATATCCAAGCTGCACTTTTAAGCTTTTATAAAAGTTACTACCAAACCCTGAACCTTGCACCGTTGTCTTGTTTTTCTACACTATCTACAGAATTCAGAAGGATCTTATACAATCCTTATAAAAGTGGGCCTTTGTTTGTGCCTACACCCCATGTGTCTGAAGCAGGAACCAGTCTGTGCTTCATTAACAGACAGCCTGCAGTGTGCTGAGACTGATCCCACACAAAGCACACACATCAGCCCTGCACAGGTCAGCAAGGCCCACTGCTCCACCAGCAATCACACTACAAAGACACAGTCGCACAAAAGTGACTGTCACATCTTTTCTTTTAGAAAGTAAAGCTGAATTGTTGGAGAATTGATGAATGGGCTGTTAGACATGGAAATTGTGTGTCCTGTGTGCCTGAAGGCAGCGCAGAGCCATACTGAGAACATGCGTCAGGTCCCAAGAGCCGCTTTATTCAGAGAAAGAATCGATCCTGAACGCACCACTGAACGCTTGCCTCGGCCAGTCAATTGTGCAGTCAATTGCGTGCTAAAAGCTGCTATAATCAAACTTGTTGTTACCCAGAATGTATTTACTTCAACATACATGATTAACACAATTTTAAAGCTCGGGTGCTAGATTTTTTTTTTATAAATGAGAATATTTTGTGTTTTATTCTAATGAGTATATTGGAAAAGCAACAATTTGTGCCAAAATGAGTCAAAAATGTGTCAAATACCCCCACTTTAATCCTGTAGCCTGAGAATAACATTGTCAGAGCTACAACTTTTAAGTGAAAAAATGTCCACGCAATCAGCAACCTGTTAGAATCATGTTGCTAGGCTGATGCAGTCAGATCCAGTGCTTCAGAAGATGAACATCTATGTTATTAGAGCCTATTTCAAAACGTGAAATGCCATAGCAAAAGCAAATACAACTTAAACAAGAATATGGCCAATTTGAGACACATTCATAACAGTAGCTTAATTGTCAAGGAGCCCTTTTATCATTCTGGCAAGATTCAAATCTGCAATGATTTAACACAGGCTAAAACCCATGAGTCTTTGTACCCACTTGTAAACAAACAACAGTTTAATGAGGCGTTCTAATTAATACGCCATTCCCTTGTTGGTTATTGTCAACACATTTCATTTCCCTAATCTTTTTTTTCTTTTTTCTTCTTTTTTTTTTTTGAGGAATGGTCCAATACACTAATGAGGCTTGCCATCAATGTGGAAAGAATATTTGCAAGTCAGTAAAAGTACAATTACATGGCTAAAAATGCACGCAACACGTAAATAAATTAGTACTTAAAGGTTCTATATTACACAAAACTGACCCTTGTGAGCTTTTAGCCATGTTATAATGCTGTTACCTCATTTAAAAAAAAAAAGCATAACTGGAGTTGTGTTTTGTTTCTTTCGCACGTGTTTGAGTAATTCTGCATTACTGATCTGTCTACATCTGTAAAACTCAAAATGCTCTGTTTCACCTCAAGTCATGAAGCAATAGTTATGAAGTTTACTTTTAGTTGTAGAGATTTGCAATTCCAGGATTAAAATGATCCAAACTGATTCTAGTGAAGTGAAGTGGTGTATGGAATTTAAAAATACACAAGGTGTTTGAGAGGAAAACTCATCTTAAATATGCAGGGTTTGTGTGTTAAACATGTGTGAATGAAACAAAACACAGCTCCACTACTTTAAGATATGCAAGCGGAGTTTACGGTGATGGTAAAATAGGTAACAATTAGCATGCCAGCAGCACACTTCCTGATTATCAGTCAATAAAACACTTAATAATTAGATGCAGGCAGATCAAGAGCTGCTTATACAATATATCTGTACTAGGGAAAGACTCATTTTTGTAAACTGAACAGATTCAAACAATTTTTTTGTGCCATAAAAGTAAAAGGCTTAGGGAATGTGCAATCAAAACTGGACATAGGCTGAGGGAATGTGCAATCAAAACTGCACATAGGCTGGGGGAATGTGCAATCAAGACTACACATAGGTCAAGGGAATGTGCAATCAAAACTGGACATAGGCTGGGGGAATGTGCAATCAAAACTGCACATAGGCTGGGGGAATGTGCAATCAAAACTACACATAGGTCAAGGGAATGTGCAATCAAAACTGCACATAGGCTGAAGGAATGTGCAATCAAAACTACACATAGGTCAAGGGAATGTGCAATCAAAACTGGACATAGGCTGGGGGAATGTGCAATCAAAAGTGCATATAGGTCAGGGAAATGTGCAGTCAAAACTGTACATAAGCTTAGGGAAAGTGCAATCAAAACTACACATAGGTCAGGGGAATGTGCAATTATTAATAGAATACAAGATTGCGAAGAGCTTCCCTGTAAAGAGTGACTTAAAGATCCTGTTGCAGTGTGACTTGTGGTCCTACTTGGTCTTTTATTTATTTATGTTCTAGGGTGGATATTTGTGTGGTGCTTTTGTTGTTGTGTTGTCCTGTTTTTTGTATTAAAACATGTGATCTTCTCCCAAGACAAATTTCTGCCATGGGAAACAATAAAGGTTTATCTTGGGTACAGCCACAGTTTACAATGTTATCAAAAGTTTATTGTTCAGTTGGTGTACTAGTATAATATAATATAAACCAGCTTGTTCCTATAATAAAAGTGAAATATACCTTATGAAATAACAACGATGTATTACTCTCTGTATATTTTACATCCATGCAGAGTTACAATTTGGTACATTATTCATTCACTTCTCAGTTACACAAAGATCATCCTGTAAAATTCACAGCGAAGAGTTTGTAAGTGCTTTTCGCAACTCTCAGAGACCAATGTGGACTTTGGCCGTGACAGTGAAGCTAACAACACCGACAGCCTGCTAACAGTGCACTTCCTGATTATCCTGATATTCTAGTAAGCGCCATATAATTAGGTATGGACAGTGCGCAGACTTATTTTAACCTTCGACAATATATCTGTACTAGGGCAAGACATATTGTGGTCAAAACATTGGGTACAGCCTTTAAATGCTTCAGTGGTGGAAGAAGTAATCAAACTGGTTACTTATAAGTAAAAGTACAGATACTGGAGCAAAAAAGTACTCAAGTAAAAGTATCCCATGAAAAGTCTACTTAAAACGAAAGTCTTAAAGTACTTGTTTTAAAAATGCACTTAAGGAGTAAAGAGTAAAAGTATTTCAAGCTGTTTTTGTGCTCTAATAAAACTTCAAATGCAGTGATTTTGATGAAGAATTTTGTGAAAGTGGAAGAATTTAATTTAGATTTTCCTAGCTTTTTTTTTATTAGTATATTTTTATTTGCTCAAAACTACAAGCATGTTAAAATTAAATCCTCAGACTTTTCAGCAGGTCTCGTACAATCATAAAAAGTACTTTTACTTTTCAGTCCTGTTCAAAAATGTTGTGACTTAGAAAGCACAGATATCTTCTCTCTTGTAGTGAAGTAAAAGTAAAAAGTGCCCACTTTAAAACATACAGTACAGATCCCTTAAATGTCTACTTAACTGCTTTTACTTTTTGACGTTCCACCACTGAAATATTTATAAATGAGTGTGATATGCAAGAGGCTGAAATGTAAAGATCTCTCATCTAGAACCTCACTCATTACAGATCGCCTCAGGTAAGTCTTTCTAATGAAGCTCTTTATACATCATACAGTAAAGTCACTCAGAATTTAAATATATTCTCTATAAGCCATATCTTCATCAGAAACATCTTTACAAATTGAATACCGTTACCCATTGATTTCCGATACAGTCAAAACCACTTCACCGGAGCTGCTATGCAAATGCACGCTTCAAATGCTGCAAACTTTTTTCGCACTTATTTACCATTCCAGGAGAGGGGGTGTTGTACTAGTATTTGTATCCTTGGCCAATGTGTGCGCAGAAAGTCCTTTATGCAGATATATACATGAGTGGAAATAGACGGTGCATGTTAAGGTGACCTCTGAGGAGATATAAATAAAACAGATAGTGTGGATCTGAGCTGGGCGGGAGGAAAACCTCGGGGGATTCTAGCAGGACTCAAATTTTAAAATGTGCCAGAGTTTATGTTGGGGCTTTTGCCTTCCAAGTACAGATGTGTGGGTGTCAGAGTCGATGGGAATATATGATGTATGTAAATATGTGCGGGTATTTAGTTACATTAAGTTTGGTTTTATAACTAAACATCATGGTGTTCAAATGTTTGGTTGTATCTAGAGATAGACCGATATTTGCCTGATATTTGGACTTTTTTTGCATATTGGTTATCAACACACAAAAAAAAAACCTCCACCACAAAGCGATATTTTGCTATGGTCAATCTTCTGTCTAAAAATGCACACACATCTAATACGAAGGGATAACTGTACAAAATGTGACTACACAGTTCTCTTATGGGTTTGGGGTAAAAAATGTGACTGTAGATGAGGTTAAAGTAATAATTTAGGGGGGAAAAAATCAAAACTGACTTTGTATATCTGCCCAAAAATAGTTGGCTCTGTATACTAAATAATCGGTATCAGCATTGTTCATTAAAATATGCTGATATATATATATATATATATATATATATATATATATATATAGGTCAGTGTCTA